>NC_079170.1:5069747-5284747 GCF_947568905.1 Ostrea edulis | reverse complement strand
GAAACGAGCACGTACTCCATGGACGTCCAGTTATAATGTACACGTCACCAGAAGATTACGGCACCAGGGATTATTTGTGGCTGTCTAATGATCGGTTTTTAAATACATGTAAAAATGAGTGTACTTTTAACCACCCTAATTTAAATACAAATGATCCGGATTTCGATAGTATTTGTTGCATTCTGATGGAAGAAAATGGCTGGCAAATGCCAGACTGTGCTTCATCTGGCCGGGAACTATATGGAAAACTAAAAGAAAAACTGTGGAGGTTGTTGTACTGATATAGAATTAAATCAGCCAATGTATCAATAAAATTGATTAAGTGATTGATAGATAGTGCGTTATGGATAATTGCAGACTGATATCATACATGTTTATGAGATTTTTATCGATATCAAGAGATACTAGTATAAAAAAGAGAAATATGAAAGGAAATGAAATTAATAAGTTGTCATAGGGCTTCAAATTGAAGAAAAGACAAAAGGCGATGCCAACTCATTAAATTTTTCTTGTTCTTATGATTAATTTATGCCCTAATCCGATTGGCTTCTTCACACTTTTGTAAAGGAAATTTCTCCAATCGTGTTAATTCTTACGGATTTATCTTAAACAACTGCTTTATTTCATAACATGATCTTCGTTTTCATACCGAGTTTCACTTTCTCATTGGTGGATAATTCATTAAAATGAGAAAAGTTCAATGTGTTGGCTCACGTGTACGAGACTTCCCGTGGGTTTCCAACGAAGGTTTTTATAGGTTATATACAATGCTTACCCAATTCAAACGATTTCAATAAATACCAATAACTTGTAATAAATTTTTATAAGCCATTATTGGTCAATCCTGCTCCTGGGTCACTGGTCATTTCTCACTATTTCTACTTAAATTGTATGTGGCTGTAAAGTTTCCACATAACGATGATGTAATTTCCTCTTGTGACCGTATTATAAATTGAAAGTGTACAACACAAGGATAATTACCTTGTTCATATACACCATATTCAGCGCAGTTTTTAACACACACACACACCCTCACACACACAACCACTCTCTCTCTCTCACAATGAATGGGGAAAACCTGTATGTAAAGATGCAAATGCATAAGAGCACTAGCATACTGTTATAAAGAAAGTATTAATGTTTAGTTACTGAGGACAAATTGCATGTACCAAATTAGATCGAAACTGACTGGTCTAACGGTTATATAGGTGAAATCGAAAATATGAAATGGACAATCACAGAGGGAAAGGTACTAGCAATTAGATTGGAATAGCTCCCCTCAGTCGGACGACTTCCAGATATGCAATGATCGTTGTTGGATCCAGAAGGTGGAGGTCTCTTGGGATAGGCCCCCTTTCTTGAATAAAAAAAATGCCACATGTTAAAAAAGATCAACGGGTTATTAATCCAACTGTGAAAGAAGTCCTCGCGAGAAATACGAAATTCATTGATGAAAATCAGCAAAGTGTGTGTGTAGTTAAAAAAAAATCAGCAGTCATTTTCGCTTTTTCGAAAGAGATGCTACAAAGTCTACATATATAAACTAAAAAATACATTGTAAACTATATGCAAAATGTGAAAACTTAAGCTATTTTCACATTTTACAGATGTATTATAATATTCCATTATTACATGTACGCCATTCAATCATATTAAGACTTCACTATGTAAACATCGCTCCCAATTGTCATCATCTTTCGAAACCGTTTTTTTTTTAAAAACTTCTTGGTACATCCTATCGTCATTGCTTCTACAGAACACTCATAAGATTAGCATTATTTACATAATTTTCTTGATATTTTCCATAAATTTACGAAGAGGGGGATTATCTTAGTTGTTATCTTACAAAGAAAAAAGCGATTAATTAAGAAATTATTGCCCAAAACGCCAGAAATTATGAATGAAAAATATTTATTTTTCTTTGTATTAGAAGGGGAACACCCGTCCATTGGTGTTCGTTGTCCTAACATCCCTGTCGATGTACCTACCATTAATATCTTAGCATTCACAAACATCCAATTTGTATTCTAATAAAATTTGAACGTCGACATATCTATTGTGTCCGTGTACAAAGCATGCCCTCTTCAGTAATTCCTGAATCCGCCTATAAATGGTGTATTAGGCAAGTCTTACACTGTATGCATTAAAAAAAACTCCCAAATAAAAAAAGAAAAAAAATCCCATTTGAATGATTCCGGCCATGTGCGGATCTAGAGGGGGGGGGGTCGATCCAATCGATCCCCCCCTCCCCCTCCCCTGGAATTTGCGAAGTTATCAAATGTACATAGTAAAGTAACTAAAAAATGACCTTGGATCCCCCTGGAAAACATGAACCCCTGTAAAATTATTATAATTAGGAAACGCTATACATATGATGCTGAAGAAGTAGTAAAGTGCCCCCCCCCCTTCCCGATTTTTGCATGAATCAACAGTTAATAAGTCGTGCGCACGAGATATTATGTCGTGCGCACTAGATAATAAGTCGTGCGCACGAGATAATAAGTCGTGCGCACGAGATATTATGTCGTGCGCACGAGATATTATGTCGTGCGCACGAGATATTATGTCGTGCGCACGAGATAATAAGTCGTGCGCACGAGATAATAAGTCGTGCGTACGAGATATTATGTCGTGTGCACGAGATAATAAGTCGTGCGCACGAGATATTATGTCGTGCGCACGAGATAATTTTTGCCTAGTATCTTTGAAAAAATAAAAATGCTGTGTCCTTAATATACCACCGTACTCGTTTGATATTTCCGTTGTGTTGACTTAAATTTCCGTGTACTTGATCATGTAAAATTCACATAATTTACCACTGTGAATTAGACATTCTCTTGCGTACCATTTCATAAAGTACATATACATGTATTGTATGAAATAATGGGGGAAATATATCTCATATTTCTTCGGAATGTTCTGTGCTAGGTTTTTCTAAGGACTAGTGGAACATGAATTGGAGCTTAAATATATGACCTTTCACAATGAATGGATATATTCGATCATCTGTGTATTTAAAATTTATCTTTTTTTCTTCTACAGGATCGTGTACTTGAGACAAGATCTAAAAAATGTAGATACACGAGAAATAAAACTTTTTAAAGATAATTAATATAATATAATTATATAAAGCCTATACAGGGTATCTATAGGCTCTTCATATTTGGGGAAATCGTCTTTCAATGCTGTTAAAAGAAAGTCTTCCGTTTATCGTTAGGCTTACAGGCTTAATTAACACCTTATATGTATATAATCTTAATATTGGAATCCGATCTGAAGCTTGGTCGATCGTCCGAAGATCCATTGTTATTGATGATAGCAGGCGATAAAGAGATTTGACAGACGAATCACTTATTTGTAACTATGGATTCTAAAAATGTTACATAGAGACAAAAAGTGGTAAAATTTGTCATTTCTCAGAGGCAAACTATTGTTTTCAAAGCCCTTGTCTTTTCCCGTCAACTGTACGACGCAAATAAAGTTCAAATTCGACATTCCGGAATATACAGAAGCTATCAGAGGGCAGCTTTCGTCAAAAATAAAATGAAAGATCCACTGATCAACACATTCGACGCCATATTGGATTACAAGGCGAACTACATTGGGAGCAGGTTCGCGAGCGATCGCGAGCATTTTGGCGAACTCTACCGTTCAGAAGCGAGCGCCCGCGAACAATCGCGAGCGCTCGCTCTGCTGAACAGGCCTCAGGATACTTTCTGCATGCTGCACGATTTCCATGGATCTGGGAATATGTGATTCGACTGACGTATTTCATATATCTAATTGCAGCGAAATTTCGGAGAGTTATGTTTGAATTCTTCATTTCACTACAGTCTCCAAATAATGGTAGTGTACGATTACAACACATTGGACAATTGTTCAATACTTTTACTTTATTTCTATAACATCGGCTATTTGAATTATTTGAAGTTTAAACAAAGAAAATATCGAGTGTTCAAACTTTAATGCTACATAATATCATGCTTTGCTAAAATTAATATATTATTACCGCGCTGTATTCAAATTCCTGTGCTTTGTTGAGAACTTACATTATTTCCGCAAAGATTTCTAGTGAAATTTAAATTGAAAAAAGCCAAGAATACTGCTTGGTTAGAATGTTTACATTAATCACCGGTAATTATGTATATTGGGAAAAGGATATCAAACAATATCGTTCCAGTTTTATACAAATGATAATATTATGCTCTGGTTTAGTCCTCATTACTTTGCGCACAAATTACATGCAACTTTAATTCCAGAGGGGAGGGGGTGTCCGGACCTCCACTCTAGATACGAACATGATTCGGATATAGTCATTAAGCGGTGTTTTGTGCACATACCACTAAATGCTAAGTGACCGACGGTGAGTGGGATGGTTAGAGTGTAAATGCAGGAAAAGAAAGTTCTCATTATGTGTGAAAATCGCGTTCTAATACTTCAACACCAGTTCCACGATTTAATGATGAAAATAGTAACCAATGACTAGCTATCATGTATTTTAAAATACGACTATATCACAGAACACGTGCGTCAGTTATCGACAAATTTAAGGCGATTTTATAAACAAATAATTATTACAGCGACGTAGCAACAGGGGAATTTGCCCCACACATTCATTTGTTTTGAGAATGTAGTTTTTCCATAAATTTTACATGCGAATTTTGATTTATCCCCCCCCCCTTTATGGTAATAAGTAAGTAAGTAAGTAATTTTTATTTAAAGTCGGAAAACTATATACAGGTAAACAATAAACATGAGCTAAGAGCTCTTTAACCGACTATATAGCATTAAAAAAAAAAAAAAAAAAAACCACAAAGCACTAATGATATATAATTGCATGCATAGACATAAAAACAGAAATTTGAAATAAAACAGGACGCATACTTGTATACAGACATCACAAGTCATGCATATATATACACAGGGACTAGCTATATTAAGATGAGCATGCATAACTGAAAACAGTTTGCAACACAAACATAAAAATATGGATATATACATAGAATAAATAAATATGCATACCTAAGAGACAGAGCGGAGTAAAAATAAAACAGTTAAATTTGTACATATAGGCTTAGAAGCATAGTTAGAAGTTAGATCAAAACTTTAAGATTTAGGCAGGAGAGGCTGGAATTTGCATGAGCTGCATTTACAATTTAATTCCCCACACCAATTTTGAATATAATTTGAGAATAGATTATATGATGTAATATTTCTTGCTTCGTTTGGCAAAGAGTTCCAGAGCTTTGCTGCCTCATATCTGAAAGATTTAATCCCGTACCTGGTTGTTCTAGGTCTTGGTATTTCCGCTGTATTTGTATATCTAAAATTGTATGAATGGTTTTTTATAACAACTAGATCTTGTAAAAAAAGTGGGGACAGTTTGTTGATAATTTTAAAAGTTTCTAAAGCTATTGTTCGCATTCTTCTGGTTTTTAGTGAAGGCAATTTAGATTGTTTTAATAGGTTTTCGTAAGTACTTTTATAGTCACCATAGATAAACCTCAGAGCTCTTTCCTGAATCTTTTCAATTTTGCGAGTGTTTTGTTCAGTGCAGAAGTGCCATGTCAACGGGCAATAACTAAAATTTGACATAATAAATGAATGATATATGGTTAATTTACCTAATTTGCTAAGATGTTTGCCTATTCGTTTAAGGACATTTAATTGCCTTGCTGCCTTTTTACAAATATTGGTAATATGTGTGTTGAAAGAAAGTTTAAAATCAATTGTAATACCCAACAATTTTATTTCTTCATCACATGAAATTTTTATTCCATCTAAATCAAAAACTATGTTTTCATTGTGTGTTTTGTTTCCAACAGAGATAGCTTGGAATTTTTCTGGATTTGACTGCATTTTGTTTGATTTAAACCATTTAATCAGAGATCTACTGTCATCTTGAAGTGCTGCTATTACCTGAGTTAAAGATTTATCTGATTTTGATAAAGTATTGTCATCTGCATAGTTGTAGAGATTACATTTATTTACAAAGTGAAAGAGGTCATTGATAAAGATGTTAAAGAGTAAGGGGCCGAGGATAGACCCTTGTGGCACACCTTTGATTATATTTGACATGATGCTGGTGTGCTCCCCTACTTTAACACACTGTTTTCTACATGAGAGATAGCTGAATGCTTGCGAAAATTTAAGTATGAAACGATTAGAGTTGTAGATCTGTTGACATTGATTGCAAATGCAGTCAGAATCGTTCGTTTCTACTAGAAATGTTTTCTTAAGAAATGTTTATCTATTTTTTTTTTTTTTTTTTACATGTAATGATCGGGGTTCACCGGGTTTTGTCCTCTTGGAACACACAATACAAACGTATACTTTATCTTTTAGCTTACAAATGAGTTTTGATTTAGATATTTAAATACTACATCGTTCATCTATCAACTACCAACATTCACCCTTAAAACAGGGTAGATGTGAATATTCCATTACGATATATATCATGGAGTAACTTCTCCTAAATGAGTTCGACAACTTTGTAATATATAACGACAGATCGATGTAGTTGGAATTGTTTTGATAGGAAACATGATTGTCATAAAACTACAGGTACTTCAGCATGTAAATAATGAACAATATATTGTAATGAATTGATTTTCATGAGTATATATTTAAAGCAATATAAGCTGTCGGCGGCGGGAATTTTCTTAAATCACGAAAGTGTCGCTAAAACGTTTTTTCAATGCGAAATATAAAATTCTAAATTCTGTATGTTTGACTTGCTACTAATTAAATTTTTACGGGGAAAATATAACCGAATTTTGCATTCGAACTCGCACTATTATGCTCTGGTATAAAGGTACCGATTAAGTTATCGCGCTTTCATTTCCGATATTATTAAACTTTTTATTTTATAAACAAAGATTGCATTCGGTTGCAGACGTGCATTTTTTTTAAAGCCAGGCCAAAGCCATAATAAAATTTTTACTTAATAACAAACGCATTATGTATCATGAGTGGGTTTTTAATTCAAATGGACAATCATTAGATGTGTCTGACATAATGCTTAATACAATATTAGAATAGCATTTGAAATTACACATGCAACATACCCAATAGGTTATAATTAGCCTACATGTACGTTAGAATATTATGACTGGCAAGGCGTATTTAGACATGTATTTAGATACGCATTGTAACCACCACAGTATATGCACACCAATTAAGAGGGATAATTCATACCATAAACCATCTATGATAAAAAAGAATATGTGGTTGAACTTTTCCATGTGTTACATTAATTGCGTTGATATCATTGCTTATCTATATCAAACATAAAATTGGAATCGGAAATATCTGTGTCGAAGATTCCAATTCTCTGATTACACACTATCTTCTTCAATGCAAACTACGTAGAGCCTTATAAAATTTAATATGCTGTACATATGTATATTATTTATTCACTTGTATATATGAACACCATCAACTTTGAGATTTGTATTATAGATGAACGCGGGAAATGGTTAAACGTTAAATTTAATAGTCTGCTCATTTACCAACCAAGTCGAAATTTTGCTCATTACTGACTTTCAACATGATTAATTTGTACATAAAATATCTTTGTGGTTGTTGCATGTGCTCGATCTTAAAAATGCTTTCAAAGACATAAAAAACGGTTAATTTCGGCGATTTCGGTAAATCATGTCAATCGGAGATAAGGAAAATGACGTCACAGAACATATTACGTCACTAATTTCCACATGTATCATCAGGGCCAATGCCCTTGTGCATAATCATAATGATTAAACCAAGTGAAACCACATTTTAAATTTATCTTAATTTTGTTGCGAAATTTGGGCCTTAATGTACCTTGCTCTTTGTGTATTATAGATCAATGAACTACAAGTATCAACTTTTGGTATCAAAACATGCAAATGAAGTAAAACACATCATGCAGATATCAATCAACCTCTTTACTGGTTTCAGAAGAGTTTACAGTTCTAGTCAGTCTAGTAAAGGAGGGCCATCTTCCTGCCTTTGCGTGATGCAAAACTGTCAATTACTTTCTCTACATTTATAGGAACTTCCCGGTGAATGTGCATCAACCCTAATGCTGAGAGTCGCTCCTGATACATCGTTGTTCGCAAATATGTTTTCACCCGACGTAACACACTGAATGATCTTTCAGCTGTTGCTGTTGCTACAGGCATCGTGAGAAGCACATTCCACATACATGGGTACAACTCCTTCGCGGTCAGACTTAAAGTATGACATAAAGTGAAAGGTTTTTGCTTCGCCAAGCTCCAGCGCAAGATCCAACGATCAACTTCCGTTTTGAAGAAATCAAAATCTCCAGGAATATCCGTTTTGTAGGCATTGAAAATTTCAGCAAGTTTGTCTTCTTCTTCTTGATGTCTTGTAACTTTGACAGGCAGCAAGAAGTTAGCAAGAAATCTGGGCTCTGAAACAATAAGTCTCTGTCTGAGCTCGCCCAAAAGATGGTCCAGAAATACATAATAAAGAGCCCTTCGCCAATAATCAGATGGATTGTCTGCAGGAACATTCGCACGGTGCTGCTGGCGACCAGCCCTTCGTGGAAACGATGGCTCAACGTCGTGTTTATCAGCAATTTCTGTTGCCTCTTTAAAGAGAGATTCCAAGACCGCGTCATCCTCTCTCTTTCGTTCTAGCTTAGATATTACTACTCGACATTCATCTATTGCAGATAACATATCACAACTGGAATCTTGTAGAAAGCCTGATAAAGGCACAACATCGTGGAGATGTGTTGACAAACGATCAACCCAATAATAAGGTCAAATCGAAGAATCGCAGCTTTGAACATCCTGGCTTTGTCATCATGATTGTGTTGAAGATGTTCCAAGGTATCGACTACTACATCAAAAGCCAGCTTAAAGACTGGCAACGCATCGGATCGACTAAACCATCTCGTTTCGCAAAGTTTTTTTCAGTTTTTTTTTTTTTTGTGTCCAGAGCTTCTTTTGCAGCTTCATTTCGGTCGAGTTCATCCAAGAACGATTGTAATCGTTTTGCTGAGTAATCAAAAGCAAATGCTATTTCTTGGACTGTTGCCATCATGGTCCTGACAATAGGCTCTCTACAGCTATGTACGATCGCCAGGTTCAAACAATGCGCCTTACAATGTACATATACGGCATCGGGTGCATGGTTTCTGACGAGTGCTTGTACTCCATTTATTCTACCCGACATGTTACTAGCCCCATCATAACCCTGGACTCTCAGCTTTTCAAGACCTAAGTCATTTTCATTCATAAAATCGACGAGTAAATCAGCAATGGCCTCTCCCTTTGTACTTTTAGCTTGCAAAAATCCAAGAAAGATTTCGTTTGCATTTACATCTGTATCTACAGTTTCTAAATACATGTACCTCGTACAAACTGAGAGCTGTGTTTGTGTTGCCTTATCGGTGGTTTCATCTGCTATGATCGCCAGGAAAGGAGATTTATAACACAGATCCTTGAGGTGGTTAAAATTTTGCTCAGCACATATTTCAATTAGCTCATTCTGAATCTCAGGGGACGTGTATTTCACTAGAGTTGCAGTTTCCAAAATGCTTGGCCAAGACTTTATCAGATTTAGCAATGGTTTTCAACGTTGCCTTAAAATTACTCTTCTCTTCAGTGTGACCGCGAAGTGGCAAATTCTGATTCCCACAAAGAACTATAACATCGATTATCTTTGAAAGAATATGACGGGTTTTTGCTACAGTTTCATCATGAAGGGACGAAAGCGAAGAAGCTATAGACTTTGATTTTGAATTCGCTACATGAAGAAAAGCTTGTCCTTGTCCAACAAAGTCATGGTGAGGGGAATCATCCTGTAGGTGTCTCTTTACAAAGTTTGACAAGTTTGACCAGTCCGTCACGGGAGAGGATAAGCTAAATGTTTTTGCTTTAGATTCTCGTTTTCCAAAACTTGTACAACAAGCACAGTATATTGCATCTTTAGCCGTAGAATATCGCATTCATGGGTTTTCTTTCAACCATGATGCATTTAAACGCCTCATCTTGCCACCAATTAATCTACAAGAAAGGTGTTACTGTTTTAAAGCTGAAAATTGAACTTAACTTGTATTATATAGTACTAAACAACTGTGCAAAGTTTCAGAAATATATTCGTTGATCCGTTCTAAAGTTATCATCTTAAACCTGTCGGGGGGGGGGGGGGGTGGACGAACAGAGAGACAGACGGACACTTAACTGTTTATTTTTTCGGATGACATCACATAGTACTAGTACATCACTACGTGTGGTGGTCATCACATAGTACTAGTACCTCACTACGTGTGGTGGTCATCACATAGTACTAGTACCTTACTACGTGTGGTGGTCATCACATAGTACTAGTACATCACTACGTGTGGTGGTCATCACATAGTACTAGTACCTCACTACGTGTGGTGGTCATCACATAGTACTAGTACCTCACTACGTGTGGTGGTCATCACATAGTACTAGTACATCACTACGTGTGGTGGTCATCACATAGTACTAGCACATCACTACGTGTGGTGGTCATCACATAGTACTAGTACATCACTACGTGTGGTGGTCATCACATAGTACTAGTACCTCACTACGTGTGGTGGTCATCACATAGTACTAGTACCTCACTACGTGTGGTGGTCATCACATAGTACTAGTACCTCACTACGTGTGGTGGTCATCACATAGTACTAGTACCTCACTACGTGTGGTGGTCATCACATAGTACTAGTACCTCACTACGTGTGGTGGTCATCACATAGTACTAGTACCTCGACACTACATGTGGTGGTCATCACATAGTACTAGTACCTCACTACGTGTGGTGGTCATCACATAGTACTAGTACCTCACTACGTGTGGTGGTCATCACATAGTACTAGTACCTCGACACTACCTGTGGTGGTGTATAAAAATTCAAAAGTTCCGTAGAACAGGAAGTTGATATCAGAGAGCGACAAAACCATAGAAAATTGCTCGTTTGCTGTTTATCGATCGACTCATTTAAAACCCTACCTACTAAAAGGTTGGTTTCCTCTTTTCCAAGACAGGAAGGAACTTTTTAACTTTTTTCAGAAAAAAAATCATTCACCTACCTTCCTATACATGCATTTTTTTAAAGAAAATAAACATCAAACCAAAAAATTTTTAAGGATGGCCTCGGCCATACACAGGAAGCTGCATACCAAAATTTGAAATCAATCCGTTCAGTGGGAGCTGAGAAAATTGTGACGGAAATTTCGAATGGACGGAACTGATGATGACGGACGGACGGACAGGTGTATTAAAATATACCCCATGCTAGTTGAGTGGGGTATAAAATTGTGTATATGAGACACGGTTTTATACAATAGGACAGAAACGGAAATGGGGAATACTAGTATTCAAAGACTTTAGAGACAACAACTCAACCATTAAAACTATCAAAGGCCACCGAAGAGTCATCTAGCAGGGAACGACGAGGAACGCCCGACCCCCGGATGCTGCCAGCCTGTGGTTTACATAATATCTAAATATCATTGTAATTGCTATATTTTATTACATATTCAATATAGACTAGCTTTATAAATATTACATTTCCTAACAAGTATCAAAGTCATACCATTTTGTCGACCTTAAAGTGGACATTCACCATTAAATTAAACGCAAGCAGAAAATATATGTCAAGGTGACCTTATTCATAGTGAATTCAACATTGTTAACAATTATATAAATCCTGCGAAATAGGAACTTTAGGTAGTCATAGATCTTGACCCGGTGGTAAATAAGCATGAAATAAAATATGAGCTATTAGTCCAGTCATTCTACTGTTTTACCTCAAACTAATTGCAACAGAAATGGTTTTTGCGAAACTTGTAGTGGACGCTCTTTGTAATACTGCATATATACTGGTAAGTCAATTTCATCCTCTAAAATACTAGTTTGTTTCAGACGTGCTAATTTTTCACCACTAATTACATTTTCATACGAAAAAAATGACTTTGTATAAAAGCTAATTAGGCCTAATGAAGTTCAACGTTATACGATATTCTATGTATACTATCCATATTATGTCTGATTCTTACAGACATCGGTTCCAAAGCATCTAAAACCAAGTGATCATATATTCAAAGAACTTCAATTTGAAAAATATAAAATATTGGAGTCTAACTTCTCTCCAAAACAAAAATATCATATCAATATGTAAGCCCTCGCTAACAACAAACACAAAAGTATGGAAAGCAGTTTTTGCCATTAGTTGATAATGTTTAGCGTTAAATGTCGCAAAAACATAGGTACAACAAAAACGTATCTCTTATCAATTAATATTCCTTCAAACGTTTATATAATGTTTGTTTGTAGGTGAAATACCACTTGTAATGATTCTTTAACGTGCCAACGTCTGTCGCGACACGAGATCTCCGTTTTTAAGGTCATATTCGAAAGACCCGTGATTTTCACTTCGAAATGTCGAGTGTTTGATGAAATAGTAATGGCAGCCTAGGTTTGATACGGCCATGACACGAGCGGCCTTGAACTTAGCTTCTAATTTTACATACATGAGAATAATTTCCAGCTGATTTAGTAAAATCAAATGTTTTTCAAGCATTGGTTATTTGTCCCTCACAAGTGAATTGCATCGACTTTTTAATTTTCAGGTAGTGATAGAACACTTGAATTTGCAATACATCTCTTGGTGATAGTCAATATATTGTGAACAGGACCAGTGCCGTCAGAAATGACTCCATTGTCTCGAAAATTTGTTTTTACAAAGACATAGGAATATCAACTTCGAAAAACTTTTCTTAATTTGTGTAGCTCGTTTTGAATTATTGTAGTGTAGTATGGGGTCTCCGAAATTACCACAACATTGAGATGGTTCAGAATTGCGAACTTCGTCATTATCACAGATTCATTCCTTTACCTGCACTACATGTATGACGAATTCGGATGGAAGAATCCTTAACGCTGACACTGTATAAACTATACGATACTAGAATCGTCTAATATCAATGGACAACATTACTAAACATGTGTGAATCAATATAATAAGTCTAACTACTAGACTTCACAAATGAAGTCATTATCTGAATCTTTAAATTCTAAAGGAAATATAAAATAGGTTACTATTGTGTGACACTGGTGATTTCAGAACAAGTTGCTTCATAACTATAAGAAGTAGTGGCTAGTACATGTAAAAGTAAATCAACTATTAAGTTATGTTTATATAGAGATATTAAATCAAATTTTAGAGCCGAAAATTAATTTTCCACGAGCATTCCAAAATATCTAAGATCTTTACTTGCACTATGAAGATGTGGTATACTTCCAATTAGAATTCCCTTCGGATGAAACCGAAAAAATTGAGGCCCCGTGTCACAGCAGGTGTGGTATGATAAAGATCCCTCCATGCTCAAAGGCCATAATCGCCGAGTATATAGGCCTATATTTTGCAGCCCTTCACCGGTAATGGTGATGTCTCCATATATGTGAAATATTCTCGAGAGGGACGTTAAACAATATACAATAAATCACTTTTAATAGATTGTGTAGAAGATGAGATTCACGTTTTACTACCTTGTACTGCATACTTAAATCTCAGAACAGATTATTTACTACTTGTACCCCACATTGTGTATATCAACTTAGATTGTATTATTTTTTATTAACAAATTCCTCTCAGCAAACCACCCAGTTTATACATTCCGCTTATATTTGCAGACATTTTTTGATTTACAGAAAACACTAGGCGTAATTATTGTCTTTGTATTGCTATTATTTCTTTATCATAGTGACATATAGATCCGATGGATCGGGTGTTTTGAATTCGCATTTATACGATATGATGTATGTCACTATAATTACTGACTTACTGTAACAATGCGTGGCAAAAGAGTGCATCAAAAATGTCGCCGTGACTACAGTAATCCCAACACAATAATATTTTTTTAAAAAGAAGGAAATTTGGTGTTTAAATCTACAAGTCTTAATCATGAATAATCAAATCGCGGTCTTCGCTCAACAACACCTACTTTTCACTTCGACAAAAACTGTATATTTTGTGCAAATTTTCTGATAGGAAACGTGGCGTTAATGGCTTTTCTATCCGAACTGATTTCTCAAAGAAACTTATAGATATTTGTAGAGAAAGAAATGAGGAATTGTCAAAAACAATACCCTCGTCCCGGCTAATTTGATGCACCCGATTCAATTTATCACTAAACATGTAGCGTGAATTTTCTAACTTGTAAGTAAATCCCAACACCCTAAGTAAGTTTTTTTCCAAGGTCAAGAAAAGTAGGTCAATTATCAAGGTTACAATGTCAAAATGTTTGGTACCATCTAGAGGCTTTATCACAAAGAATACACATATTAAATATGAAAATATTGTCATTTACCATTCAAATGTTATGGCCAAAGTTAAACATTTTGCGGACTGACAAATAAACGAACAGAGCAAACACGATTACGGGATCATACACAGGGGCGGATCCAGTAATTGCAGTTAGGGAGGGAGGGGGGGGCGCAAGTTTATGAGGCAGGGGGTCTGGGGGCCACCTTGAACTCCTGCATGGATTTTACAGGGCTTGAAATATGTCTCCTTAGAAGTAGTTATTTTTACTATTTTCTGTCATTTAGGATAAGAGTGAAATTAATAAAATGACACAAATTTTAAGGTTTTTTTTTGGGGGGGGGATGCAAGTTTTCCCAATAAAAGTAATTAAATAAATCAAAACATTTTGTCATTCATTTCTCCGAGAGTGGAAGAAATTATTGCGTCTTTTATCGTTTACAATTTTCTAAAGAAAAGACCATGATTTACCTTAATTTTGAAAATTTAAACCGGTCGGGGGGGGGGGGGGGGGGGCTGCGACCCCTTAAATCCCCCACTGATACACTCATGATTTTAAAATCTCAAATTATTAAATAATTTTTATGAATAAATTATCACTTCTTTAACTGTCTCATATAAATAGTATCTCATTTTGTGCCAGAATCAATGTTTACGAATTTCATATTAACTCCTCTCATTTTCATCGATTTTTCTTCCAAAATAAGGCTTTACGCCTGATGAAAAATCAATTCTTTGAAATTTTGGTATGAATAAAGTAGTTTGTGAATGTTAACACCGTTCCCGATAATTATAGCAATTGTGTTCCTTTTATTTCTTTCATGTGTGAAGATAAATCCCGGTTTTCGGTGAGTTTTTATCAAAATGTACGATTTTGCCCCCAAAATACACGTTTCCTCTTTGTTTTGTGCTCTCGATTTTTATATACGCTAGAGCATCCCTTGACTCACCGTTTGAAAACAAAAACATTTCTGTTGCAATTAGTTTGAGGTTACGCTATATTTTTGGCTAGAATGACTGGACTATATGAGATACCACAATCTTATTTTATATTGAATACCAAGACCAATTCACATGTGAAGTATCAATGCTATACCATGTCTAGTTTCTGAGATATGGACCTAAACGCAAACCTTTAACCAAGATCAGAACGGACGGACCAGGGTAAATCTATATGCCCCTGTCACTATCGTGTCAGATCAGGGCATACAAAAGTAAAATGTGATGTAATATAATTGCGCTTATTTGAGGTGAAATAGCAGTCTTAGAATTAATATTCTTAGAAATAACAAGCCTCGATGGAGGTTCATACTGAGTTAAATTGAGTCAAGTATGAGCTATATTTACTTCAACTATGGAGGTTATATCGTGTGATAAAGTCATACACACACAGTGACAGATTTTTCCAATTTATCTGAGGGATCCGAGTAAAGAGAAAAATGTGACACAAACCTCTGTAATGGGAGGGTGTCCCCGGAACAGGATCCCCGAGGACGGGGTTAGGTCGGGAATCGGGGGTTTGAAGAGTCGGGACGTTGATGGAAGGTATAGGGAACAGTGGTTGACGGGAAGAAAAAATGAAAGGGTAGCCGGGGAAGAGAGTGGTCATGAGGGCGTGAAGCGGTTGTCAAGGTGAAGGGTAGCCCCTCTGTAATACCCCTTCCTCATATTGGGAAATGTAAATGACTTTATAAACAAATAAAAAAAAAATCAATAATCAATTCCTAGTAATATATCATCTGGAAATTAAAAAAAACCTGTCGGGGACGGACCGTCGACAAACGGACGGATATTCAACTCTTAGACCAAGATTCATACAGCATGGATAAATTAACTTATTGATGGGTGAAAGTCAAACATATCATATTTACAACTAGGGACATAATGAAATGTATATGTTTTGTTTCATGAAATTAACTTGCATTCATGGTCATTCATAGTCAATCAATGGAATATATTTTTTTCATATCGTAAGATTTTTTTTAGAGTAATTAAGAAAACTATTTAAATACCTTACAGGAAATGAATAGTTTGTATATTGATTAGAATCCCATGTCTTTTGTAACAGGTTTATTTTAGTTTCATGGTTTGACAAGTCGGCTTCTTTCATTGTTCCAATATCGGGATATGGAGGATCACATGACGATTTTGTCGAACTTAAACTCAGTTCAGTTCAGTTCAATTTATTTCTTTGTGTCATCTGGCACATCAGATATACAATTTTATACATAATGAAATATAGGGTGAACAACATACACATAATCAGAGCTATAGATCAGCATATACATACATATAAGTATAAAAGATAATATTTGTAATATAGGTGGCTGCGTGAGAGTTGTATGAAAATAAAAATAGAAGAAAAAAAATTGTGTTAAATGAGAAAAAGAAATGGGGTGTAATTACAATTATGAATTATCCTTTCTTATTTTCTCTGCTAGGAATAAAAAATTTCCTAAGTTTCGCAATTCTTTAACATTTTGTACACTTAATAATTGAATTAATTTGAAAACGCTTGGACGTCTAAAATAATACTTTTTGATATATAAATTGCGTATTTCTTGGTATTTTGGACATTTCAAAATAAAGTGAAACTCATCTTCTACGTCTTTTAAATCACGCAATGTACATATTCTATTGTGCCTAAGTTCAGTTTTGTATCGACCTGATTCTATATTAAGATATATATTTTTCTATGTATTTCACTCATTGATTTAGATAAATAATACTGTAATCCAAAATTGTCTGCTATATATTGATAGTATTCCCCTCGTGATGACTTTATATATAATAATAATAAGACCTTTATTTAACCAGGATTACATATTTAGCGATAACGCTAGTTTTCAATATGGTCCTGCATATAACATACATACAGACAGATATTAGTAAAATAAACACAGATTAAAAGAAGTAGAATACATATAAACTTAAGAAATAATTATGAATGTAAGATAAATAGAATACAAAATGAAGCTTAAAAAGTATGGTGATAATCTCTAAGATAATTTCTCTTAAAACACGCAACACTCGTTGAGTTTCTTATGTTTTGATTCAAGGCATTCCACACTGTGCTCCCTGAAATGCTGAAAGATCTTCTATAATATTCTGTTTTTGCCCTGGGTATATACAAAATATTTGAATAAGAATTTCTAGTTTGCCTCTGACTGACTTCTGATACATATTTAAAAACATTTAAATAATCTGGCATTAAACCATGTAAAACTTTATACACTAAAATGACTTTTCTATACACAAAGTAATCTGATAGAGGCAACCAGTTAAGTTCTGTAAACATGACATTAGATGGTGTTTCAAAATTTCTGATGTTAAGAATTACCCTTGCAGCTCGTTTTTGCAATATAAAAAGCTTATTCACATTTTCAGCATTTCTTGGATTGCTCCATATAGTACAACAATATGTAAAATGTGGAAAAATCATAGTATTAAAAATCTTCAGCAGCGCATCGTTTGACATAAAATATCTTATTCTTCTTAAAATGCCAATTCTCTTGGAAATCTTGTTCATAAGTGATTCTATATGACTTTTCCAGGACAAAGTTTCATCAATAATAATACCAAGTAATTTTGACTCCTGAACACATTCTATGACATGGTTATTTATCACTAAATTTAATTTTCGATACTTTGATAATTTTTGTGCCGATCCAATAAGCATACATTGAGTTTTAGACAGGTTTAAGCTTAATTTATTTTCCTTAATCCACATTATACTGCGCTGAAGATCTTCATACATCTTTGACTCAATATTTTCCACTGACTTATCTGTTACATCTTGTGAAGTATCATCTGCATACATATTTACATGAGAATGTTTCAGTGCTTGTGGATAGTCATTAATATACAGGATAAAAAACAATGGGCCTAAAATAGAGCCTTGCGGAACTCCAATGGTTACATTTCTTTCCTCCGATAAATTGCCTTTCCAAATAACTATCTGTGTACGATTTGTTAGATATGATTTAAACCATTCAAAAGTATCATTGCATATGCCAAATGACTTGAGTTTGTGTAATAAAACCTTGTGATTTATAGTGTCAAATGCTTTCCGTAAGTCTATAAAAATTACACCAGTAAGTTTACCTTCATCAATATTTTTAAGCCATCTATCTACTAGAGAAATAAGAGTACTTTCACATGAGTGTTTTGGCCTAAAACCAGACTGACAATCTGTAATTAGAGAATTTACTGACAAATACTCATAAAATGAATTAAAAACATGCCTTTCTAAAATTTTGCTCACACAAGGTAAAATGGATACAGGCCGATAATTATTAACTAGACATTCATCCCCTGATTTAAAAAGTGGTACAACTCGTGCCTTTTTCCAGTCATCTGCACAAGTACATGAAGATATGGAATAGTTGAAAATATATGCAAGAATATCACATACACTGTTTGATGAAAGTTTTAGAAGTTTGACAGAGATACCATCCAATCCTGTTGCCTTTGATGCAGACATACATTTTATCTCATTTTCAATAAATTCTGCAGTTATACCTGGTATTGTATAAGAATTTTTAGGCATTTGTTCTTCAACTGTAGGTAAAGTGTCATCAAAATGTTTTCCTAGCTCATGACCAATGTTACAAAAGTAATTATTAAAACATTCGGCAATATCCTTTGTATCTTTAAAAATTACGTTATTGTCCTTAAGAAATGTACAGTTTGTATTCGTTTTCTTAGATGGTAAGAATTGCCTAAGTTTGTCCCACATGTCCTTGGGCTTGTTTTCTGCCTGGGAAATTGCTTCCTCAACAAATGCATGTTTTGCCTCCCTGATCTTTTTCGTCACCCTGTTTCTTGATGCTCTGTATAGGTTCCACGCGTGATCATCATTACTCTGTGTCGCCTTTTTAAAGAGGTGTTCACGACAGTGCATTTCTGTAAGTATGTCATCGTTTATCCATTCTTCTGAACGTGAGTTAATTCTTCTTTCTTTTAGAGGAATGTGTTTATCCACCACTTCAAAAAATTTAGAATAAAAGAATTGCCACATAGTATCAATATCCACCATTTCATATATGGGACTCCAGTCAATAGTGTTTAGTTCTTCTTGAAAACTGCTCTCATTTAAGTTTTTAAAATTTCTATATTTAATATGAACGTGACTGTTTGCACCGGCTCTAATTTTACCATTTACAGCGTAAATCAAGTTGTGGTCACTTAATCCTATTGGGAATACTCCTGATGAAGAAAACTTATCCGGACTATTTACATAAATATGGTCAATTAAAGTACTGGAGTCTTTAGTCTCACGTGTAGGGTTTTTTATCAGTTGCTGAAATCCAATGTTTTTCATGATAGTCTTTAAACGCTTTGTCTTGTACTCATCCACATTGAAATCGCCCATAATTAGAATATCTTTGTGTTCTGCTATTAGTTGTTCAATCCGCCCCTCAAACTTCTCTAACCAATCTACTGTGGAATCTGGAGGTCGATAAGATAAAGCACAGGATGTCTTAGTCGACTGCCCAATAGAAATCACAAATTCAAGCATTTCCAAATCATCCATGATTTTTATGTTTGTAATGGTAAATTTTTCTTTAATGTAGACTAATATTCCACCCCCATTCCGGTTTCTATCCCTCCTCAGAATTCTGTAACCATTCATTGATATTTCAGAATTTTCTATTTTGTTGTCCAATTTACTTTCAGTCAAGGCCAGAACATCAAATGCACCTTTACGTAGCATTATTTTGATTTGATCCAATTTACTTAAAATTCCTCTCACATTCAAGTGTGCATATAAAATTCCCTTAGGTACAGATCCTTAGGTTCTAATTGCAGAAAACATTTCTTGCTTATGTAAATCAAAAAATCTTTGCTCTAATATTTTTTGCGTAGGTTTATCAATAATACTTTCATTAAAAATGTATCCAAGACCTAAGCGATTTAATTCAGTTCGTATGTCATTAACCCAAGGATCATTTAAATTTTCTCTGTCTTCTAAACACGCTCGCAAAATACAATTATCTGAATTCTTTAATTTTATCCAATATTTAAGGATTCTTTATTTTCTAATGATATGCAGGGGAAATCTTCCTAATTCATAATACACTAAGCTATTGCACGTACTTTTCTTTACCCCTAAAACGTTTTTACAGGATAATGCCTGTAATTTTTCAACATCTTTGGCTTTATGAAAACCCCAAACTTCACATCCGCAATTTAAAACACTGTTTACATATATAAACTAGAAGTGCTTGCTGTAGGACTTTCAGAAAAAGAGCTGGAACATGGCTCTGCTTCCTGTGGTGGTTTAGTAACACTCCGTTTAAAATATTCATCAATCTTCTTCATTTTGTAATTTGATCGGTTTCACAACTTGCCGGAACAATAATAGAGAAAAACATGCCGTAACGACAACGGTTTAGACCCGGAAAGGTGTAACACTAACAAGATATCCAAGATATCAGTACCAATAGGGAGACACTTATTGTTCACCTATGTTTGTAGCATTTAATAGTTGATGGGTTTTTTTTTATGTGTACGCCCGGGCGTTTTGACGTAAACGTAGGTACGCGCCTGCCTTCTAAGAAAAATCCTAATGATATTGACCATGTTAAAGTCTTAAGGGAAGCATATGGTATTTATAATATGCATTTCAAAGTTTTCAGCGAGTAAACCCAAATTCCACATCTCAAAAATATTCCTTTGTTTTCTGAATATCGTAATATTGATCAGCGCATATCTATTTCATTAAACTATAACAAACGAAATCCGGAGGGGGAAAATTCTATACCAGGGCGGTTTTCCCGCCCAGGGGGAAACTCCACCGGTATACTGACTTTGTACATAGGGGGAAATTATATGCTGGGATGCCTAGACCCCACACTTTCAAAACTTCTTGGATCCGCCCCTGCACTAATTGAACAAATCCTAAAACATTAAGGAAATAAAACTCGAACACATAATATAGGATAAGCTCGCATGCGCGAGTACAACAGTTTATTCATACACGTGTACATAGACATCTGGAGGTTCATTATTCCACTCAACTCATTCTACAACAGAAAAAAGTATATCAAAACACAAATATGTATTAAGTAACAAAAACGGAGGTCTACTGCATGAAATCCCCCCCCCCCCCCTGCAATGGATATTGTTAATCGTTTTTTAACTATAGATTTGATTATATTTGTACAAAAGGCCGAATTCAATATAAAAAGGGATATAATCAAATAAGTTATATCTATACATTGCTTGCAGATTCCAATTTTTTTAATGAAAGGAAATGTTTACCTGTAACGTAAATGTTAGCAAAACTACCCAACATAAACTAGGTCAAAGCAAACTTTAAAACTATATATTTACTCAAGCGATAACACGTAGATAGTGTGTACAGGCTGACACGCCGCACAAGTATTTAATTCTCAGGACTAGACGGAAGGTCGAAAGAACAGGGAGGCCATGTTGGATTTTAAGGTGAGACTAAATAATTATTATAGTAATGACTGCTGTGTTTTATATCATACTATAATTCTATTTCGTTAATTGTTTTAATCTGTCAACATCTTGAAATGAAATTCCGGTTTTATTTAATCAACAGTAAAGTTCTCGTGTGATCCCGCCATCAGAAATGCATCCCCGGCGCAGTGCTCAGGAAGTCCTACTGTGTGACCTCTGTGAAACTGTCCCCCTACAGAGTCACTGTGAACTTTGTAATATAAATCTCTGTGTTAACTGTGCAGTAAAGCATCTCTCAGACTCGTCTAAAAGACACAATGTCGTGCCGTTTTTACACAGAAAGTCTACTAACTACCACAAATGTCCAGACCACGCCGATAAACACTGTGAAATTTACTGTGAAAAATGTGGAGTTCCTGTCTGTTCTACCTGCGCCTTATTTGGAAAACACAAAGGTCACGATGTATCAGATATTCTGGAAAAGTTCAGCGCTAAAACAGAAAGTTTACAAAAAGATCTAGAAGAACTCGAGACAAGAATTTACCCGCGATATAAAGAAATGGCGTCTAATGTCGAAACCGAGAAAGCCGAGTTAGAAACGAAATACGGGAAACTGACGACAGATGCCGATGAACAAGGAGAAATCTTACACCGAGAAATCACCGCCATTGTCAACCGACAGAAATCCACCATTGCGGAGATGAAAACTAAACATCTGGACGCACTAAATAAAAATACAGAAGAAATCACACAGAAAATGGCGGAACTCAAACAGATCATGTCCGACTTGAAATCAATCCTAAAATCAAATGACGTCTCCTTAACCTCTACTTACAAATCTAGGAATTCCCAATTTAGAACATTACCGCTTACAGTCCGAGTTACATTACCGAGTTTCTCTTCTCAGAAAATAAACAAAGATCAGCTCAATGAAATGTTTGGTTCTCTGTCGCCATTCTCCATTAACACAGAACATGGCGACACAATGAAGTCAGCAGAAGCTATATCGTCTCCTCCAGTCAAACCACTGCTTGATGAGCCGCGCGTCACCGCCACCATAGACACTGGGTATTACACCGAGTATAGATATCTATACAGTGTTAGCTGTCTGAGTGAAGATCAAGTCTGGACACGCGGGACTAACGACACCATGAAGCTGCTCAACCTCCAGAGTAAACTACTGACATCAATAAAAACCAAGTCAGGGAGAGAACCAGAGGACATAGCAGTGACACGGGACGGAGATCTTGTTTATACTGACGATAGTAATAACACCGTGAACTTAATTAAGAATAAACAGATACAGACCGTGATCACACTACAGGGGTGGAGACTTCTCAATGTCTGCTGTACCGTGGGTAACGATCTCCTGGTTACCATGATCAGTGATGATAGAAAACAATCCAAAGTCGTGCGTTACTCCGGCTCCACAGAGAAACAAAGCATTCAGTTTGATGATCAGGGTCGTCCTCTCTACTCATCTGATAATAGCATTAAATACCTCAGTGAGAACAAGAACCTGGATATCTGTGTGGCTGACTGGTTAGCTAGTGCAGTAGTGGTGGTCAATCAGTCAGGAAAACTCCGATTTAGATACACTGGTCATCCCTCTAATACCGAGCAATCATTTAATCCATACGTCATCACTACAGACAGCCAGAGTCACATCCTGACAGCAGACTGTGACAATCACCGTATCCACATCCTAGATCAGGACGGACAGTTCCTCCGTTACATTCACTGTGATTTACGAGATCCATGGGGTTTATGTGTGGACATCAGAGACAACCTCTTTGTGGCTGAGCATTACACTGCTAAAGTGAAGAAAATCCAATATCTATAATCACAGTGTTAATTACACAGCTCTACAGTGTTAATTACATCTACCAACACAGTGTTAATTACATCTACCAACACAGTGTTAATTACATGTCTAATCACAGAGTAACTTACAGCACTGTGTTAATTCCTTCTACTTGTTAATTACATCAGCTTGTTAATTACAGCCCTGTGTACATTACAGCCCTGTGTTAATTACAGCCCCGTGTTAATTACAGTCCTCTGTTTGTGATGTGTAACATGTACTAGTGTTTGTGAGTTTAACAGAACATTATTTTGTTTGTGAATTAATTCAATATGTGTTTGATTTTACAATGTATATATTAGATAAACATGATACAGAGTTCAGTCTTACATTATTACTGAGTACTTACTTAGATTTGTAGTACTGTAACAGAGAGTGACCCCAAACGTCCAGTCTTCATCACAGATCTTCAGATTCAAGGTCACAGTCTTCTGTTTACCATCAATAACATCACACCATTTATCTAAATCTCCACTGTCCTACAAAATAAACAAAGTGTAATCATATCAAACTGAATTGTCAAGGATAGTTTGTGATATATTTACATGTTTATATACATGTCAATGTAATGGGAAGGAAAAGAAGATATGGCTGAACTGGTGTCACAATGGGGATCGAATCCAAGGCCCTTCGTTCCCACGATATGATAAGACCAGGGATTGGACCTCAGACCCCTGTATTAGTCAGGTGCTCTAACCACTGAGCTATCCAGATTGATATCAGTGGTTTTTACTCGACTAGGAATCGAACCCTAGACCCCTGTATTACATATGTAATAGTCAGGTGCTCTGAACACTGAACTATCCAGACTGATATCAATGGTTTGACTGGACCGGGAATCAAACCTGAGACCCCTGTATTACTAGTCAGTTGCTCTAACCACTGAACTATCCAGACTGATATCAATGGTTTGACTGGACTGGGAATCAAACCCGAGACCCCTGTATTACATATGTAATAGGCAGGTGCTCTGAACACTGAACTATCCAGGCCAATATAACCAATACAAATTGAACTTTTCCAATTGAAATTTATCTGTTGTTATTGACTTTTTACATTATCATCTTCTTCTCCACAACCACTTGGCCAATTCCAATCAAAACTGCTACCATTCATCCTTAGGTAAAGGGAATTCATGTTTGTTCAAATGATTGATAGAATCTTGTTTAAAATTTAAATTTAGACCTATATTCGGCACTTAAAGGGACTGGTTCACGATTTTTGATAAAAATATTTTTCATTTTTGATGTTAAACATTAGAAATATAGCTCATTTAATGTTGACAGCCAAAATTTTGACCTTCTGAATGCAAGAATAAAAGTAATATTTTAGCCTTAAATATGTGTTATGTAAACAAAGACTCGAGTCTTTTTATGTAAACAAACAAACAAGTGAAATATTGATTTTGTAATATAATGCATCTTAATTCTGCATAGTCACACATTTTAACTTTTAGATGACACATTTCACCCCAAAAATGCTTGAAATGTGAAAGATATAATAATACTTAGATAGATATCCATTTCTTTTGAAAATTTCGTAAACAATAGCATACCGCAAATCTTTGTTTACAAAACAAATAATAAACTCTCTAAAATGAGCTTCTGTGATGATGTATCACCTTAATTTTCATGTGAAATCTTTCAAACACATTAGACAGTAGATTTTGATCATTAAAAGTGAAAAACAAAATTTTGGGTAAAATCGTGAATCAGTCCCTTTAAGGCCATTGAGCAGTGAGCGTTCTTTAGCATGCCACACCTATAATGTACTGTGACATGGTACATCCATTTTTAAGGTCATCTCCGAGGACCCGTGACATTCACACCTGATGTCGAGCGTTTGACAATGGAACTGTCACTACCTGTTCTAACGACTTAGATCTGTTGTGGCCAGGATTCGAACACCGGCCTTCAGCATGCGGGGCGTGCGATTTAATCTCTAGACCACAGTGGCAGTACCGTTTGTTCAAATGAAGAGTCAAAGGGAAAATAATCAAGAAAAGGCAAAAATTGGTGGGTCATTTAACAAGAGGCCCATGAGCCACATCGCTCACCTGGTCACCTTGGCCCATATCTGAAGACTTTCCATATATATTTGCATGTAAAACCTTAGTCCCTATTATGGCCCAAACTACCCTTTGCAAACTTGAATCTACACTATGTCAGAAAGCTTTCATGTAAATGTCAACTTCTTTGGCTCAATGGTTCTTGAGAAGAAGATTTTAAAAGCTTTTTCCTATATTTGTATGTAAAACTTTGACCCCCCTCCTCCACTTGTGGCCCCATCCTACCCCCTGGGGGCCATGATTTGAACAAACTTGAATCTGCACTATGTCAGAAAGTTTTCATGTAAAAATCAGCTTTTCTGGCTCAGTGGTTCTTGAGAAGAAGATTTTTCCTATATATTTGTATGTAAAACTTTGATCCCCTATTGTGGCCCCATCCAACCCCCCCGGAGCCCATGATTTGAACAAACTTGAATCTGCATTATTTCAGGAAGCTTTCATGTAAACATCAGCTTTTCTGGTTTAGTGGTTCTTGAGAAGAAGATTTTTAAAGTTTTTCCCTATATATTTGTGCGTAAAACTTTGATCCCCCCTTGGGGCCCCATCTTATCCCTAGGGGCCATGATTTGAACAAACTTGAATCTGCACTATGTCAGTAAGTTTTCATGTAAAAATCAGCTTTTCTGGCTTAGTGGTTCTTGAGAAGAATATTTTTAAAGATTTTTCCTATATATTTGTATGTAAAACTTTGATCCCCCTTGTGGCCCCATCCTACCACCGGGGGCCATGATTTGAACAAACTTGAATCTGCAATATGTCAGAAAGTTTTCATGTAAAAATCAGCTTTTCTGGCTCAGTGATTCTTGAGAAGAAGATTTTTCCTATATATTTGTATGTAAAACTTTGATCCCCTGTTGTGGCCCCATCCAACCCCCCCCCCAACCCCCCCGGAGCCCATGATTTAAACAAACTTGAATCTGCATTATGTCAGGAAGCTTTCATGTAAACATCAGCTTTTCTGGCTTAGTGGTTCTTGAGAAGAAGATTTTTAAAGTTTTTCCCTATATATTTGTGCGTAAAACTTTGATCCCCCTTGGGGCCCCATCTTATCCCCAGGGGCCATGATTTGAACAAACTTGAATCTGCACTATGTCAGAAAGTTTTCATGTAAAAATCAGCTTTTCTGGCTCAGTGGTTCTTGAGAAGAAGATTTTTCCTATATATTTGTATGTAAAACTTTGATCCCCTATTGTGGCCCCATCCAACCCCCCCCCCCCCCCCCCCCGGAGCCCATGATTTGAACAAACTTGAATCTGCATTATGTCAGGAAGCTTTCATGTAAACATCAGCTTTTCTGGTTTAGTGGTTCTTGAGAAGAAGATTTTTAAAGTTTTTCCCTATATATTTGTGCGTAAAACTTTGATCCCCCCTTGGGGCCCCATCTTATCCCTAGGGGCCATGATTTGAACAAACTTGAATCTGCACTATGTCAGTAAGTTTTCATGTAAAAATCAGCTTTTCTGGCTCAGTGGTTCTTGAGAAGAAGATTTTTAAAGATTTTTCCTATATATTTGTATGTAAAACTTTGATCCCCCTTGTGGCCCCATCCTACCACCGGGGGCCATGATTTGAACAAACTTGAATCTGCAATATGTCAGAAAGTTTTCATGTAAAAATCAGCTTTTCTGGCTCAGTGGTTCTTGAGAAGAAGATTTTTAAATGACCTCACCCTATTTTTGCGATTTTGTGATTATCTCCCCTTTGAAAGGGATATGGCCCTTCATTTGAACAAACTTGAAAGCCCTTCACCCAAGGATGCTTTTGGCCATGTTTGGTTGAAATTGGCCCAGTGGTTTTGGAGAAGAAGTTGAAAATGTAAATGTTTAACAGACAGATGGACAGACAGACAGACAGACTACAGACAAAAAGCGATCAGAAAAGCTCACTTGAGCTTTCAGCTCAGGTGAGCTAAATATCTCTCAAAAACCACTGGGCAAGAAAAAATGAGATTGAGGTAAAAGTTTTCTGATATAGTATAGATACAAGTTTGTTAAAACCATAGCCTCCTTGGGTTTGTGTAGGGCCTCATCAGGGGTCAAAGTTTTACATGGAGATATAAAGGAAATTTCTTCTTCAAAAGAACGAGAAGGTCATAATTAATCATATCACAAATGTGGTCCTCAGGGGGGGGGGGGGGAGGGGGGGGGGGTGAACCACAATAATGGACACAAGTTTTTAAGGAAATGTTTTTGAAATTCTTTTTAATCTCAAAAACAGCAGGGTCATCATTAATCATGTTAATATGCAAACACGTTTAGATAGTGCAGGTAATTCACTTCAACAAATCATTTTCAAGTGTAGCAGGTGTGTGGATTCAAGTGTTTTATACCCCTGCGACTATAGCTGGGGAGGGGGAGGCATATTGTCCTGTCCTGTATATCTGCCCCCTACTTTAACATTGCTACTAACTTTTGAATTGTGAGTCATATGGCTCTCATATTTCATACATCGACTTTCTATGTAAAAAGACCTTCCTGATATTACCAGAGATTTCAACCTTGTGACCTAAACCTTACCGTCTGATTTGTTTTAAAGAAACCCAACCTTAGACAGTATCTCCTGAACTATTTAAAGTACGGCCTTTAGATTCCTTCTGACAGAACCTTTCATTTTACACTATTGTCTTTGAAATCTTGACCTTGAAGTTTGACTTATATTTCAAAACTTCAGGAGAAATTTGAACCTTGCTGCTCATCACTATTGAATTGTAAGAGATAGGTCAAATTTGCGAAATATTCTCCAACACAGGTCGTAGAAGTTTGGCATCCATTACGGATTTTTACCGTGACCAACATTCTCAGTGAAACTACCAACGACAGGTTAAACATAAACTACTAGCTTCCAAGAACCAATGAAATTGCGTGTTACGTCCAATGATGAAAGATAGTATGAAAGGATCTAAAATAGATTCACCGGATAAAAATAGTCATGTATATCTATTTTTAAAAAGTGGAATACAAATTTATTAACGGATCGCACAAATGTAAAGAGCGGAATTTCGCTAAAAAGCGGAAGAAAATCAGGTGAGTGATATTAGCTGTGTGGTGCTTGAGAAGAAGTCAAAAATGTTAAAAGTTATGAAGAGACTAAAAGACTGATGCTGGACAAAATATGATCAGAATAGCTCACTTTAGCTTTCAACTCATATGAGCTAAAAAGGGTTAACACTATTTGTCCCAGCCATTGTCTGAATGAGTTATAAAACAATTTACATAATTTCATTAACAAACCTGATAATTTTTACAGCAATAGAGCTATCCAAGTCCTACAAAATGTTAGAGTCCTCATCAATCAGCCGGACATCTCAAGTAACTGCTACCCTGTAAAATTGATTTCAACATTAAGCATTAGGTAACCAAAATTATTTCTTCCCACCATTATATTATGCTATTAGAACAAGAACGTCTACAAAAAAACCATGTAACCCTGTCATCCCCTCTTGTCTCAACGTAAAGTTCATAAAATAGTTATCATCCCTGTCAACTCACTACATAAAGTTCTGAAAACAGTTCTCCAACCCATCACGTCTCGACGTCAAGTTCAGAAAATAGTTCTCCATCCCTCACCTCCCAATATGAATTTCAGAAAATAGTTTTCCACCCCCTCACCTCCCAATATAAAGTTCAAAAAATATTTCTCCACCCCCTCATCCCCCGACGTAAAGTTCAGTAAATAGTTCTCCACCCCACCCCCTCACCTCCCAACATAAATTTCAGAAATCAGTTCTCACCCCCTCACCACCCAACGTAAATTTCAGAAATCAGTTCTCACCCCCTCACCACCCAAAGTAAATTTCAGAAATCAGTTCTCACCCCCTCACCATCCAAGTAAAGTTCAGAAATCAGTTCTCACCCCCTCACCACCCAACGTAAATTTCAGAAATCAGTTCTCACCCCCTCACCATCCAAGTAAAGTTCAGAAATCAGTTCTCACCCCCTCACCACCCAACGTAAAGTTCAGAAAATAGTTCTCCAACCCATCATGTCTCAACGCAAAGTTCAGAAAATAGTTCTCCTATCCTAAGGATATAAGGATTTCCCCACATGTTCACATGTAAAACTTTGATCCCTATTGTGGTCCCATCCTACCTCCAGGGTCCATGCATCTTATAAACTTGAATCACTATGTCAGGAAGCTTTCGGGTAAATGTAAATTTCTTTGGCCCAATGGTTATTGAGAAGAAGATTTTTAAAGATGTTCCCTTTATATTTGTATACAAAACTTTGATTCCTTATTGTGACTCCACCTTTCTCCAGTCGTTTCCATATGAACTCGTGAAATATCCTCGAGAAGGACGTTAAACAATATACAATCAATCAATCCACCCTTCTCCTGGGGGCATGATTTTAAAAAACCTTGAATTTGCACTATGTCAGGAAGCTTTCTGGTAAATTCAAACTTTTTTGGCTCAGTGATTTTTCGGAAGATGATTTTTAAAAGATTTTCCCTATACATGTATATATTTATCTATAAAACTGTGATCCCCTAATATGGCCCTATCCTACACTCGGACGCCATAATTTTAACAAACTTGAATCTGCACTATCTCAGGAGGCTTTCATGTAAATTAGTATTTTTTTCTGGCATAGTGGTTCTTGAGAAGATTTTCAAAGATTTTCCCTGTACATTTGAATGTAAAAGTTTGATCTCCTATTGTGGCCCTAATGAATCCCCGGGGATCCTGGTTTTAACAAACTTAAATTTGTTCTATGTCAAGAAACTTTAATGTAAATCTAAGTTCTTCTGGTCCAGTGGTTCCTGCCAAGAGCATTTTTAAACAACACCACCCTATTTCTGCATTTTTGTGATTATCTTTCATTTGAACAATCTTGAATCCCCTTTACCCCTGCAAGTATGTTTTGTGCCATAATTGGATGAAATTGGCCAATTGTTTCTGGAGAAGAAGATTTTCAAAAGTCGTCAATGTATTTTCACTATTTCACTATTAAACCCCACTTGGAAAAGGGCATGACCCTTCATTTGAACAAACATGAATCCCCTTGTGTCAGGTTTGGTTGAAATTGGCCCAGTGGTTCTGGAGAAGAAGATTCTTTAAAGATGTTAATGTAGTTTCACTATTTTGCTATTATCTCCCCTTGGAGAAGAATGTGGTCCTTCATTTGAACAAACTTGAATTCCATTTACCCAAGGATGCTTTGTGTCAAGCTTGGTTGAAATTGTCCCACTGGTTCTGGAGAAGAAGATGAACATGTGAAAAGTTTATGATGACCCCTAAAACAAAGATGACGGACAATGGACAAATTTCTGTAAGAAAAAAAATGGCCTCAATTTACATTATTTCAGCCCAATAAATTTCAGAATGTCCCCTCCGATTTACTATAAATGGGGTCATTGGCCTGTTGTGTTTGTCTTTCCTAAGCACCGGTGACCCTAATCCTATCCCCTGGAACAAGACTTCAAACAATTTACAATATGTCCGTAAGGCTCAGTGATTGGGATAAGGATGCCCCCTGCACCATAGTCGCATTAAATTTAAAAAAATGGCACATAGAATATTGAAACACTGCGCCAGTCTTTGAAATTAAGCGGTAGCCTGATGACCGTGGCTAGTAAAATCGGGATTGGGCTACCAAAAATTATATACGCGCATGCCCGGCGGGCCAGCACATATTTCCGGCGGCGATTAAGATTGTGATTTCTGGTTGAAAATCGGTGAAACAACCAGTTCTTACAGAAGAGAAAGTTGGTGCTAAGAAGTATGAGGAATCAAAGCAACAAAGAAAATGGTCAGCGTGTTTGGCAGAAGAACTGCCCCTGGCTTGAATACAATGATGGTCTCATATTTTGCATCTGGTGCAGAATGGAAACCATTGGAAATTGTGAGTTCGTGTTCGTCTCAGATAAAGTTACCTATGGCATTACAGTCTGTCAGTAGTGTTTAGATTATAATTTACTGGACTCTCAGACTTGTCATTTTAAAATGTCTCATAAAAATTTCAATATGGCGCATTCATTTTAGAAATGTCACATTGACACTAGCTGGTAACGCGCCATTGTCACATTAAGGACATGCGGGACGATGTGGCGAAAAATAACTCGTCAATGAATATTTTATCTTTTTTTCATGAAGCCAGGATGTCCTGTACAATGTGTATAAATTTCATGGCCACTTTCTAGGTATACAAGGGAGATAATAAGCTTTGAATTACCCCCCTTTTCGAAAATTGTGAATTTTACAAGATTATTCCCATTTTCAATTCAAAAAAATAATTTGATGGAATTTTTATCTATATCTTTTACAATAATTTTTAGAATATATGTAAAATATAAAATATATAATAATAAAATGCTTAAACATAACCATATAATAAGAAATAGAGAAAATTTAAGGATTTGGGGTGGAAATTGGTACCCCAAAACAGGGTAGTCCAGATACTAAATGAAGCACTGCTCAAAAACTTGTCAATGAATTTTTTTGCAAACACTGCAATTAAAGCTGGAAATAAAGGACACCACAGAGTCGTCCACTTCTGCTTCATACTTAGATATTTTATTGAAAGTAGACATTAACGGCAAACTAACAACTCAACTGTATGACAAACGGGATGATTTCAGCTTCTCCATCGTCAACTTCCCACATTTATGTAGCAATATTCCATTATCACCTGCATATGGTGTTTACATATCTCAACTGATTCGATATGCAAGAGCTTGTTCTGGGTATAGTCAGTTTTTAAATCGAGGTAAGCTACTGACAAACAAGTTGATGGTACAGGGATTTCAACAGTCTCGATTGAAGTCAGCATTTCGCAAATTCTATGGTCGTTATAACGATCTAGTTCGTCAATACAACCTCGCATTGGGTCAAATGCTGTCTGACGTGTTTCATACCGATTGTTAAGCCGTTCTTGGCACACTGATTTTGACTGCGGATAACTCCGTTTACCTGATCAGGATATGGGGCTCACGGCGGGTGTGACCGGTCAACAGGGGATGCTTACTCCTCCTAGGCACCTGATCCCACCTCTGGTGTGTCCAGGGGTCCGTGTTTGCCCAACTATCTATTTTGTATTGCTTGTAGGAGTTGTGAGATTGATCACTGTTCGTTATCTTCACCTTGCATTCATATACCTAACTTCCTGTAGAAATATGAAGGGGTGAAGCTAATCTTGATTTTGAGGTAGGCGTCCTTGAAGTTATACATTGATATGTTCACTTGGAGTTAGGCTTGACGAAATATTTGTTATTAATAACTTTCAAGCTTATATTCTTTCATGTACAACTACTGTTAAAAGTAATGGGGGATGGTACAGTCTCAATTTATTTGCACTTCAAAATTAAAAAAAAGGGGGGGGGGGCGGCAGCCTAATTCTTCGTGCCTGTTTTGAAATACATTGTTAGAAACTATATTTGTTTGGAACCTATTGAAATATTTAGAATTTTCATAATTATGGAACAAAAATTGAGTTAATTAATGAAAACAAATTAAAAATTATTTTTTTTAAATATACATGTATATATTAAACATGGCTTCGAACAAAACGTCTTGTCTAGCTCTAAACAATACGTCTTCTTTCAAACCACGGGATAGGTCTAGTTAACGTCAATATGAGCTACTACTTCCTTTACTAGATCAACAGCATTTCCGCGGCCATGGTAGCTAGTGTCGCTTGACTCAATCATCTCCATGCTATTTTTCAAGGTATTTATATATCGCACATGTTGTGACTTTGCACTTTTTTCTTTTTCACATGTCTGCTTCTCGCATAAATTCCGACGTGTGCCATATTTTTAAAATTAGTTACCATTTTAGCAGCAGTGTTTCGTAAAGTTAGTAAAAATAATTTGGAATATGAAATAGTTTCAGAGATAAAGCGTACTTATATTTACATGAAAGTGCTTGCAAAAATTAAACATTCCTAGTATGGACGTTAATATTTGAACAAAAGTAACGATTGTCGTCATAAAGGGGGAGAGGTATTTTTCGCAAACAAGGATCGATTATAAAAGCACCTGAATAGTTTGTACGTTTCACACTACTATAGTAAATATCAACAAACGATCATCATCTTACACTTGCACTGAGTCATTGTTTACAGACGGTTGACTTTCTTTTTGTAAATGCCTAGAGATGCAAATTGCATGTGCATGCTGATGCAGGAGCGATTTCGGTGACTTGTAGGCTATAATATCAAAATTATTGTGGCGCATACTATACATATATATAATATATGCATTGTATATATATGAAAAAGAGACTTGCAATTACTATGAAATAAAATGAAAATTATCATTTGACAAGAATTCAATCAACAGATTTACAGATGACACTTTACAGCGGTGGCAAATTACGACAAAATATGATGACATTTTCCCCGCGATACAACGTCGTGACGTACTTTTTTATGACGACGTATAGTGTGTCTGTACAGCATTGTGATTTTTCTCGGGAAGCTTAACTACGCTGCGTCCAGTTCTAAATTTATAATAAATTCGCAACCATCACGTGATCATCGTCCCGCATATCCTTAAGCTTATCCCAATCACTGAGTAAGGTTTCACATGACTTATAGATGTTTCGTCATTTCTAGCTCCGTAGTTATGGAGACGATTCTTAAATGACCCAATGTTATCTGTTTTCAATTGTTGATTATCTTTGAAGGTCCTTCATTTAAACGATTTCTAATCCTTTAACGGTAGTAAGTTTGGTTGAAATTGGGTTCTGTGATTGCAGAGAATTTAAAAATAAGTTTACAGACAGACAGACAAACAGATGTACGACAAACAATGGGTGATCAGAAAAGCCCACTTGAGCTTATAGCTCAAACAAGCTTAAAAAAAGATAGAAATTTTACCAGCTCCATACAAAAGTTTGTCCCCAGCAATGGATCAGATGCTATGAGAACCTCTGTCTGCTTTTAAGAGATACCGATAGGAACTGCTCCTACTGCAGGGTGTCACCATCTCAAGAGGCCCAGTGAGCTGAAAAACCAAAGTGACAATGAGAGCTGGAATGACCAGAAATCAGACAGGTACTAGTAAAAAAAAGTTTGAGCAAATCAAAATCCTCATGAATTTGTCAAAAGAAGGCAGCTTGATATCCTCACGGTTGCTGAGAGGTTGGACGTTCACCCCGCATGCGGGAGGCTGGGGTTCAAATCCCGGCTGTGACAGACCTAAGTCGTTAAAATTATTAATAGGTAGTGACAGTTCCATCATCAAATGCTCGGCATCAAGTGTGAATGTCATAGGTCCTCGGAGATGACCTTAAAACAGATGTCCCGAGTCACAGTAGGTGTGACACGCTAAAGAACCCTCACTGCTCAATGGCTGTAAGCGCTGAGCATAGGCCTAAATTTGAAGCCCTTCACCGGTCTTGGTGACGTCTCCATACGAGTGAAAAATTCTCGTGCGAGACATTAAGTAAGATACAATCAATAAATCTAAACAGGTTACTCACGGGCCATATCGGTCACCCGAGTATTAGAGGGCATTTCATACATCATAACAAAGCATTCAGATGGAGGACAGTGCATCCCATCTTAAAACAGACACATACATTGCTGTACCATAATACGTCCCATCTACAGACAGACACACAGACATTGCTGTACCATAATACGTCCCATCTACAGACGGACATACAGACATTGCTGTACCATAATACGTCCCATGTACAGACGGACATACAGACATTGCTGTACCATAATACGTCCCATCTACAGACAGACATACAGATATTGCTGTACCATAATACGTCCCATCTACAGACAGACATACAGACATTGCTGTACCATAATACGTCCCATCTACAGACAGACATACAGACATTGCTGTACCATAATACGTCCCATCTACAGACAGACATACAGACATTGCTGTACCATAATACGTCCCATCTACAGACAGACATACAGACATTGCTGTACCATAATACGTCCCATCTACAGACAGACATACAGACATTGCTGTACCATAATACGTCCCATCTACAGACAGACATACAGATATTGCTGTACCATTATACGTCCCATCTACAGACAGACATACAGACATTGCTGTACCATAATACGTCCCATCTACAGACAGACACACAGACATTGCTGTATCATAATACATCCCATCTACAGACAGACACACAGACATTGCTGTATCATAATACATCCCATCTACAGACGGACATACAGACATTGCTGTACCATAATACGTCCCATCTACAGACGGACATACAGACATTGCTGTACCATAATACGTCCCATCTACAGACGGACATACAGACATTGCTGTACCATAATACATCCCATCTAAAGACAGGTATATAACATGTTCAATTGGTAATGCACGACAGACGAAACACAATGATGTATGCAGACCAACAGCAATAATCACTCAGGTAAAAATGCATCCCTAGAGAGTCAGGTACATGTAATCTACTGTTAATTCTGTAGGTAACTGTATGTGAACTGGTACAATACCGGCAGCTATAACTCATGTCTTTGACTACAAACCAAATTGACAACATTCAAACAACATTTAATAGGTGAAATAACATCATTAGCGAGAGCTGTATTATAATTTACATAGTCTAAGGGAGATAACTGTAAAATCTGCCTTCATGCTCTTTACATGAACTAAACTTTTTAAAGTAAAAATGAATACTTCTCTGACTCTTCTCAGGGCGATGACACCCACTGTTTGCTACACCCCAGCAATTTTCAATAAAGTGTTCAGTCTCCAACAGCAGGCAATGAAGGGATATCCAGTGAAGAAAATTTTTTCTGCCCATTCATACAAGTCCCTAAAAAATAAATGATAATTTATAACCCAAATTAAGAAAGTAAATGAGGCTTAAATGATCGAGACACATATGTTGCCAGCTGGTAAATGTCAAGACACTCGGGAGAAATGAGTCCCTACATGAAATCCCTGTTTAAAGTGAGTGGTACCTACTATAACCCCCTGTACACATTATGTATTCGAGGGTGGGTGAGCCATTCTTGCAACCAGAAACACAAACTGTGTACTCCTTCCTTAAAAGTGCCACCTCAAAGCATGAAATAATTAAAATGGTGACAAAGAATGAACTTTGCTTTACGTCCCATCTACAGACAGACATTGCTGTGTCACAATACATCCCATCTACAGACAGACATTGCTGTACCATAATACATCCCATCTACAGACAGACACACAGACATTGCTGTACCATAATACGTCCCATCTACAGACAGACACACATACATTGCTGTACCATAATACATCCCATCTACAGACATACATACAGACATTGCTATACCATAATCCATCCCATTTACAGACAGACACACAGACATTGCTGTACCATAATACGTCCCATCTACAGACAGACACACAGACATTGCTGTGTCACAATACGTCCAATCTACAGACAGACACACAGACATTGCTGTACCATAATATGTCCTATCTACACAAACACACAGACATTGCTGTACCATAATACGTCGCATCTACAGAGAGACAAACAGACATTGCTGTGTCACAATATGTCCCATATACAGACAGACACACATACATTGCTGTACCATAATATATCCCATCTACAGACAGACACACAGACATTGCTGTACCATAATACGTCCCATATACAGACAGACACACAGGCATTGCTGTGTAATAATACGTCCCATCTACAGACAGACACACAGACATTGCTGTACCATAATACGTCCCATCTACAGACAGACACACAGACATTGCTGTACCATAATACGTCCCATCTACAGAGAGACAAACAGACATTGCTGTGTCACAATATGTCCCATCTACAGACAGACACACATACATTGCTGTACCATAATATATCACATCTACAGACAGACACACAGACATTGCTGTACCATAATATATCCCATCTACAGACAGACACACAGACATTGCTGTACCATAATACGTCCCATATACAGACAGACACACAGGCATTGCTGTGTAATAATACGTCCCATCTACAGACAGACACACAGACATTGCTGTACCATAATACGTCCCATCTACAGACAGACACACAGACATTGCTGTACCATAATACGTCCCATCTACAGACAGACATACAGACATTGCTGTACCATAATACGTCCAATCTACAGACAGACACACAGACATTGCTGTACCATAATACGTCCCATCTACAGACAGACACACAGACATTGCTGTACCATAATACGTCCCATCTACAGACAGACACACAGACATTGCTGTACCATAATACGTCCCATCTACAGACAGACATACAGACATTGCTGTACCATAATACGTCCCATCTACAGACAGACACACAGACATTGCTGTACCATAATACGTCCCATCTACAGACAGGTATATAACATGTTCAATTGGTAATGCACGACAGACGTAACACAATGATGTATGCAGACCAACAGCAATAATCACTCAGGTAAAAATGCATCCCTAGAGAGTCAGGTACATGTAATCTACTGTTAATTCTGTAGGTAACTGTATGTGAACTGGTACAATACAGGCAGCTATAACTCATGTCTTTGACTACAAACCAAATTGACAACATTCAAACAACATTTAATAAGTTAAATAACATCATTAGCAAGAGCTGTATTATAATTTACATAGTCTAAGGGAGATAACTGTAAAATCTGCCTTCATGCTCTTTACATGAACTAAACTTTTTCCAATAAAAATGAATACTTCTCTGACTCTTCTCAGGGCAATGACACCCACTGTTTGCTACACCCCAGCGATTTTCAATAAAGTGTTCAGTCTCCAACAGCAGGCAATGATGGGATAGTCAGTTAAGAAAATTTCTTCTGCCCATTCATACAAGTCCCTAAAAAATAAATGATAATTTATAACCCAAATTGAGAATGTAAATGAGGCTTAGATGATCGAGACACATATGTTGCCAGCTGGTAAATGTCAAGACACTCGGGAGAAATGAGTCCCTACATGAAATCCCTGTTTAGAGTGAGTGGTACCTACTATAACCCCCTGTACACATTATGTATTCGGGGGTGGGTGAGCCGTTCTTGCAACCAGAAACACAAACTGTGTACTCCTTCCTTAAAAGTGCCACCTCAAAGCATGAAATAATTAAAATGGTGGCAAAGAATGAACTTTGCTGAATACGTGGGCACTTACTAGATGACAGTGACAAAACGAAGATGACGTCGACTACTGTGTTAGTTTGTGACAACCAAAACCTAGCTCAGACTTATTTTTAAATATCATCTTTGAATTACGTAACAAGAAGACTTGATTTATTTCTTCAAGAGATTATAAATACAGTGTATATTTTTTTTTTCTTTTCTTAATTATTTGCTAGCAGTTAATATGGTTATTAGGTACAGTATATATACTATGTGTTAGTAAGTTTAATAATGAATGTTTGAAATCTAAGAACTTGTTTTAAATAAAAAAGTTTTCAAATGATTAATCAAAAAAAATAATTTGATAGCTGGCCAAGTGACCAGGAAGTAGCAACAACCGCGCTCGCTAGATTGCGCATCATGTTCTATTTTTATTTCTACTGGAAAAGTGGGACGAGGTTCCAGTCCCTGTTTTTTACGGGCTAATATGGATAAACCTAGAGCCTACGAATGATGCGAAGTTGATATTTAGCGTATCTCACGTGATTAGGCACATTCCAGAAAATCCCTTTGAGATTGAAGGGTTAAGTAATATTTAGAGTATCCTTGAACGAGTGTATCTTCCGATACCAGTCGAGGGGGCGGAGCCCCCGAGACTGGTATCGGAAGATGCACGGGTTCAAGGTTACTCTAAATGTTTTCTATCATTGCGCTCAGAAATCATTGCATCATCCTTAATTATAAAACTGTACTCTAACAAGGAACTGCGTGACCAAAATTTAGACCAATCAAAACTCATTATCGAAATGGCATGTTTATCCGATACGGTCGAATAAAACGCTTGTCACTTTTTAAGCAATAACCACCATGGACGATGGCTTGGAATTTTTGCTCTCACAGTTTGCAGAATCCGTATATAGAAAATCAGATACATGTTAAAGATTCGTTGCAAAGTATGACGCTCGATCTACCGGGACTAAAAAACGAACCTCATGGATTTCGATATAGGAGATATTTTGGACATGATGGAGACTGATTTGAGTGCGCCAAATTTCTCCAGTCCTGAGGTCGAGATGAAAAATGAACGATTTGAACCGGTGTCCGATGATGAAATTCAGCATTTGATAGACTCACAAAAAATCTTAACACTCGTAAAAATACTAAATGGGCAATTGAAACGTTCAACAAGTGGCGTGCCGCACGGGGCAATGTCCCATTTTTGACCGAGATGAATTACTGGATGCAACGATTTGTGTTGAAGTAAGAAAACAAGAAGACAGCTCGGAATATCCAATACGTTTATTTGAGTTTGTTTTATTGATAATTAAATGGACTAGTTTGTTTATATTGTTTCTCCTCCAATGTAAGGTCAAATGTCATTGAGATTGTCGATGCACCCTGACATGCTCTATCTTGATAGAGTATGGTTGTTAGAGCACAACAAGTCATGGTGTATCAAAAATAAAAACACAGTGATCATCAAAGGAAAAACACCACAGCAATGATACAAGCAGAGCGAATACATGTATTACATTGACTTAACGGTGAAATATGAAACAAAGAGTGACATATTAATAAATTTTATGCATAAATAAATTATACTGAGGTCAAACATGGACGATAATTGCCCGTGTTCATATAGTATTTGATTGATTTCAATATCCAAGGAAAGATAACTCTCAATATTAACGTACACACAACGTACCGGAAGTATACACTAATACACTGTTTATACATCACATGTGAGTGAATCTTTATTTTCATCAGAATCTTTTCCATCACACTCACAGACCAGGTCCCCATACCCCTACCAGTGTCAATCTGTGACTGATAGTAGTGCGGTATTCAATTTGATATAGTCTAGGCTAGAGGAAATTCGAAATATAGTGACATATTTCTTCCTCACTGAATTAGCTGGATTTTTAGTGTTTAAAGAAAAGTGGAGTATGGACTGGGGGGGGGGGGGAGCTAAAAATGCTATTTGCCAAATTTTCAACAATATTAATGACAAGGCAAGAAAAATTTAAAAGGGGTCTTAAGCTATACAGATGATACAATTTTCACTTGCAAGTTGCAGTGCCACTAGTTTCACTTAGTGACTTACTTACAGATAAATAAAGTAACTTACAGACAAATATTTTATTCATCTATCATTTCATTTCATTTTTTTTAATATCATGGTTTGTACTTGAAGTGCCATTGGGACATTATTGGTGTTGCAGAAAAATCTGATCATTGCAGTTTTTAAATTTCTGAATTCTGAAAAAATAAAAATAACTAAATAATAAACATTTCAACCATTCATTCTCAAACAGATTCTGATACCACTCAACCCCCAGACTGGCTAGTGACTAGTGAGTTAATCTGCTTCTGTCAGTTCTGATGTAACCCAGCCCCCAGACTGGCCAGAGAGTCCAGTGTTTCGGTAAATTCTGATAATGATACAACTCAGCTTCTCTCCCCCTCCCTCGACAGCTCTACCAGAAGTTCTCGGGGAAAAGACTTGCTGATGTTTAATAAATCAGTTTTCCTATTAGTTTTACTTTTGCTCCTGTTCACCAGTTCATTAAGCTATGGCCCAATCTGATTAAATTTAAGATATTTGATCCGCTCCGTATACCTCTTTCTTTCCTGTATCTGTGAAGTCCAGAGGTGAGATATATTTTTTCCAAAACAACTAAGAATGTTCATGGAACAATTTAGTATCAATTGTTTTCCTTTCTATGTTGTATGCCTATTTCAAGAAATAACTTTGGGTCACTTTTTAATGTGAAATGGAACATTTTCCGTTTTTGACAACCTGACTGTAGGGGTGTTTAAGACACTATACCTCATTTTCTGTAAGAAAGTGGAGTAAAAGGAATTCAGATTTGGATTCAGCATAATCAAAATTGGTAATTACACCTGATTTTTATTGATTTGGGTAATGATGTTTCAAGAAATAAAGTTGGGTCACTTTTTGATGTGAAATGAAACATTTTCCATTTTTGTCAACCTGACGGTAGGGGTGTTTAAGACACTATACCTCATTTTCTATAAGAAATTGGAGTAAAAGGAATCCAGATTTGAAATCAGCATACTTAAAATTGGTAATTACACCTGATTTTTATTGTTTTGGGTAATTTTTAAAAAATGGGTGGTGTTGCTACAGAAAGTAAAACTAATTGAAGATAATGTAGCTCTGTACCTTGTCATGCTTCTCGAGAAACTTCTCTGATGGGACAAACAGTCCCGGTCACTCTTCTGATAATGGACTAGGCAGATTCATTCCATGTCTGTGTGCAGGGTAGTGCTACGATCCCCACCATTAGCTTAGTGGACAACATCCTAGATAAAATAGACAATAGGAATTAAATAAAAACAAAACAAGCGAGACACAAAGTAGACAGGATTACGAGCCCGAGACAAAAAAGTGGACATCCTGAGCAGCGTTTAGATCCAAATCATTAGTTTTTCATTTATTCTTTGATATTGATATTCTTTTAATTATTACATTAAATGATGCATTTTTGATGCTGTGCCCCACAATGAAACCCCACAGGTGGATACAGTGCATCTTCCCCTACCTGGACTCAGGGGTCGCAATGTTAACTATGAATCTACAAGACATGGAGATGCTAGTACACATAATTTAAAAAAATAGAATTCATCATGATTTGGTCCTTTAAAAGATTTTCATTAAAAATGTCTACTTTATTCATACATGTACGTAATCATTACAACTCTTTTGTGACTCCATTCTAATCCCGCAGGGGTCGTCTTAACATGAAATAACTGTAATCTACAGTGAATGAGGATGCCCATCTGAGTTGCAGCATTATCTCTTTTAAAACAAAAACCTCAGTTCTGTGTATTCCTCCTTAGTGACCTAATCTTGAACACAAGAGTCGTGTTGTGTACAAATTTTAAAAAGTACAAGATGATGCTTGCATATAGATTTATTTGTAAAATGAATTTAAATCTGTGGCTCCTAAAAAGAAAATTTATCTTGGAAGAAAACACCTTTTCCTCTTGTGACCTCACCCTGACCTCAGTAGTCATTGTGTGAACAAACTTGAATGTACGCTCGGTGTGCATAAATTAAAATTTTCTAAAGTCCTAAGTAGTCCTTACTCCTAACATAAAGGCCACACTATTAAACAACTTGAACCTTTATATCAAATGTCATATTGTACCCTGTGGTTCTTTGAACCTCTTTTAATACCTCATCCTTGTCCCCAGAGACAGCTGTGACATAAACCAGTGGCGGATCCACAGGGGGTTAACAACCCCCCCCCCCTCACATTTGGTTGAGTAATTTTTTCAAAAAGAAAGAATTTGTTGTCATTTCATGGCCTTGTGTAGAAAAAGTACACATTTAGGTCGCACCCCTTTCAAAATTGCATAGATTCGCCACTGGTGTAAACAAACTCAATGTTACATGTACGTTAGGCCTAGGTTGACAATCTGACATTTCTTTTATGCAACTCATATAATAGATAAATAACCAGACAATATATTCAGTGTATTACCTAATAGCACTGTACCCGACAGTCAATTTTGCGAAGTACCTGTAAAGATCCCTAAAACAAGCGTTTCTTCAGAATTCGGCATGCATTTCCGTTTTCACAGCAAGTGTCTTCTGCTTCTTAAAGAAAGACAACTCTTGTAGATTTTTAGTGAACATGGACTGAGTTGTATTTCTTGATAACAAATCTGTGGCGGATCCAGAAAATTCCTTAAAAAAGGGAGGTGAATCGAAGACCACAAAAGAGCAAATGCTGATAATTTTTGGTTGATAACGTTCAAATAAAACCCACCCACTAGATCCGCTACATCGTCGGTTACCCACGGGTGCTTCTATTCGATTATCTCCATCATATGAGGGAGCGTGAGTGCGACGATGGATCTGCTACTGTAAATTATGTAGTGCTCAGCTAAAATTATCATTTCAATATAGCAGCACATAATCTTCCCATTCCACATACTTATTGAATTGTCAAAATATTGTAGATCCCGCCACATTTTTACGCTTTGGCTGTAAGGTTGATTTGAAAAAAACCTTTTCTCGCAATATTCAGATACGAAATAAGCCACAGGAAGACAAGCTGTCATTTCACCCCCCCCCCCCACCCACCCTTAATTGATTTTTAAATGACAGGATATATCATATATATATATACTCACTCATATTAGGTCCACCCCAATGCTCGAGCTGTGATTCTGCAGGTTTATATTTAAATTTGCAATTTAAATAGCCACTTATAGATCGATAACTGTGTTATTTCTGCACCGATTTTGATGCGCTTTTTTACGCTCGACTCGGTAAAGAAAATTCATTTTAAACACAATTAAGGATGTATGGGACTGACATCAGAGTAATTAAAAAATCCTTAAAATGAGTGAAATAGATAGTATTGTACTCATTTTATCGAAAAAAGACATTTTTTAGATAGGTTCGTGAGTTCGTTTCCATGGTAACGAACATCAAAGATACCCTTGCTGGAGACATTATAATTTACTGAAATTTACTATTTGTCTAAAAGGGGGTATGGAACTGACATTAGAGCAGTGAAAAAATTCCTAAAGTGATTAAAGTAATTAGCATTAGTTTTAATTTAACAGAAAAATTCATTTCTAAATAGGTCTTTGAGTTCGTTACCATGGTAACCACCATCAAGCATATCCTTGCTGGAGATATCATATTTAGAACCTGTAGAGAACCCGGAAGTGTATGGCTGACATTAGAATAATTAAAAAATTCTAAAATTAAGTGAAATGGATAGCATTATATTTATTTTATCAGAAAAAGACATTTTTGACATAGGTCCGTGAGTTCGTTTCCATGGTAACCGTTATCAACCATATCCTTGCTGGAGACATCATGTTCAAAACCTGTAAACAAAAAATGGAAAGGTATGACTGACATGAGAATAATTAAAAAATTCTAAAATTGAGTGAAATGGATAGCAGTATGCCTATTCTATCAAAAAATTAAATTTTTGACATAGGTCTGTGAGATTGTTCCCATGGTAACCATCATCAAAGATATCCTTGCTGGAGACATCATATTTAAAACCTGTAGAGAACCCGGAAGTGTATGGCTGACATCAGAATAATTAAAAATTCTAAAATTAAGTGAAATGGATAGCATTATGCCTATTCTATCAGAAAATGACATTTTTGACATAGGTCTGTGAGTTCGTTCCCATGGTAACCATCATCAAACATATCCTTGCTGGAGACATCATGTTCAAAACCTGTAAAAAAAAACCGGAAGTGTATGACTGACATCAGACTAATTTAAAAATTCTAAAATTGATTGAAATGGGTACCACTATATTTAATTTACCAAAACAACCCACCTGTTTTGACATACATGTTGGTCTGTGAGTTCGTTTCCATGGTAACAATCGTCAAACATATATATACTGGAGACATTATATTCAAAACCTGTGAAAAATATAAGTGTAAGGTTGACATCAGAATAATTAAAAAATTCCAAAAATTACGTGAAATGGATAGCATTATATATATTTACTATTAAATAAATATATATATTAAATATAATAAATATTTATATATAAGTATTGCTTTATGAAGGAGCTTTTTAAAGATTTGTTCCCTATATATTCAGATATAAAACTTTGATCCCCTATTGTAGCCCCATCCTACCCCCCAGGAGCCATGGTTTCAACAAACTTTAATCTGCACTATGTCAGGAAGCTGCCATGAACATTTGAACTTTCCTTGCCCAGCAGTTCTTGAGAAGATTTTTAATTGACCCCTCCCTATTTTTGTAATTATCTCTTTTATACCTTTAAAGGTAGCATGGCCCTTGATTGCATGAAATTGGCCTGCTTGTTCTGGAAGTATTATACTGGATATTGATTGATTGAATATTGTTTTATGTCCCTCTCGAGAATATTTCACTCATATGGAGATGTCACCAATGCCGGTGAAGGGCTGCAACATTTAGGCCTATGCTCGGTGCTTAGGGCCATTGAGCAGGGAGGGATCTATCTCGTGCCACATCTGCTGTGACACGGGACCTCGGTTTTTGCAGTCTCATCCGAAGGACCACCCCATTTAGTCGTCTTTTGCGACAAGCAAGGTGGTATTGAGGATCTATTCCAACACAGATCCCCACAGGATTTTTGTGGAGAAATTTTTATAAATTTGTAAATATATATCTACTAATTCGCTATTATTTCCCCTTGGAGCAGGGTGTTACCCTTCATTTCATCAAACTTAAATTGCCTCCACCCAAGGATGCTTTTTGCCAAGTTTGTTTGAAATTGGTCATGTGGTTCTGGAGAAGAAGTCGAAAATGTGAAAAGTTACAGACAGTCAGACGATAGACAATGGGTGATCAGAAATGCTCACTTGAGCTAAAAATGAGTTGCATTTCTGTATAAAATCATATCAAAGATAAAAATTCTGCAATCTAAAGTAAAATCAAAATTCCATTTGTAACTAGTTCTAATTGTAACTGGGACCATTGCATATGTTCCCCAAACCAGTTAAAAAGTATAGTAATTGTAAACCTATAGCAAAAATCATTTTATTTTAGCCTTCAATTACATGTAGTACGTTTACTATGATTTACTATGGTCATTTCAGTGCAAAGAAATAAAAGAAAGCAATGCACGTGCATACACGCACACACGAGTATGATTCCGTACTTTTGTTGATGTCATTCTAGTACAGGCCTTTCTATCATATACCCACAGAAAGAATTTCTTAATGTTTGCATCAAATACAAGAAAGTTATAGTGATTTTAAAATCATCCAATCAGAAATCAGCACACGTGCGTGCAAGTGCTGACCAGTAATTTTAACCACAGCAATTTGTAAGGAGTACCAAGACACACCTAAAACCTCAAAATCAAAAGAATTTGATGAAAAACAAAAACATTATCGTCCTTAAAAAAAAAAAAACTTTTGAAATATGATGCATGTGCATGCACCTTTGCGTTGGCATTTTTTGTTACACCAATATATAGATACACATATCATCTACCTATGAAGTGAATATCAACTCATTCGCTTCATTAATAAGAGAGTTACAGATGTTTTAGTACATGTATTATCCAATCAAAAAGAAGCGCACGTGCATGCGCGTGCAGATTGGTAATTTTGACAATGCAGATCAGTTAAGGATCTCAATACCTACCTATGATATGAATATCAAACCATTTGAATGAGCAACAAAAAAGTTACACTGATTACAAAATTCTTGTACGAAAAATGTGATGCATGTGCATGCACGCGCGTGCAGACAACACGACTATCATCTTGCATATATACAAATGATATACTAGCTATCATCCTAACAAGGTTTCAGGTTGATTCCTTGTGAATTCTGATTTTCAATTTTTTTTTGTACCAAAATTGCAATGCACTTACGTGCGCGTACATGCACATGCAGACAAATTACTATTGTTTAGTTTTGTGTTTGCATCCCACACTCTTCCATGTTTCTTTCCTGTGGGTGCATTGTTCAAATATTGACAACATGTATTTGAACAATTTTAGTTATCTATTAAAAGAATCAATAAATTATATACATGTAGTTGTGTATGTATAACTTAAAATAAGACATAAAATTGTAATGAAGCATGTGCCCCTATGATAGATATTAATAGAATAAATAAACAATATTAAATTTTACAATGAATATCATAAGTATTCAAGATTATTACTTTAGAGGTTATTTTGTATGCAGGGTCCTGTATAAAAACTGATTACCAATAAATAACATTTACAAGTATAAATTTTGTAGTAAGTTTTTCTGGTTATTGGGTCAATGGCATAGTCAACACACAGAATTTGATCCATCGTTGTTGAGTGCCCATCATGTTTAAGGGCGAAATCAAAAGACCAATGTCAGGAAAAAAAATTAAATTCAAATAGTTAGGGGGCCTCAGGGGGAGTAAAAACTCGAATCAGTTTTTGTCATCCAACATCGATTTCACTTTAGTGGAAAAAAGACAAGTGACTGTTAAAAACCACAAAATAATATATTACATTTTAATGAACATTAAATATTTTAAATGTACACTTTAATTTGTGAATAAACAGAAGTAAAAGTATAACAGCATTATTTATACTCGCATGTTTTTACTTGTTAATCGATTAGTTTCAACATTCATAATATTTAGATTTAAGGGGAGTGGGGTGTGATTTCGTGAAAACTATGTAAAACGTATACGGTACCAATTTTGATGTGAATTTAGTTTTTTGTCAGACATTGAACATTTGATTTCGCCATCGCCCCTTCACGTCTTAAATGATTTAAGAATTCCTCTCAAAACTTAGAGGTACACTTGCATTAAATATTTGATGTGTGTCTTGCCAAAACTGCATTTAGTATTAGGACTAACTTATTGACAGGTGCAATTATATAAACCTAGATACATTGTGCCTTAATGATAGCCAATAGTATATGATATAATGAAAAAGAGCCAAATTAATTCACTGAATATAACTTTCAATTAAGCTCAATAAAATAATTAGTTAAGGGTACAAATTCAATATATGTGAAACAATAATGGACTTTCAATATTTTGATATAGTCTTAAATTGTGATATTGATTTATTACAGTTGAAAAATCAAAGGGTCTTATAAAAGTTACTATATTCACATCAAATACAAAATAATATGTATTAGTAAATAGTTCGAAATAGTTTCAATTTAAATTTTTCATAATATCTCTTATTTAGAGAATTCAGAAAATCAAGTATTTTAATAAAAAGACCAGAAGGATATGAAAAGTTAAAAGCCTACCTTTATATATTTATTTGCAAGAGTTATGTATTTACATCAAAAGATCTATATCTATGATGTAACCCATGTTTCTTTTTTATGCACAAGTAACTTATTTTGGTGAGTGTATACTAATTCATGGTGGGCAGTATATACATGTAGGTATGTATGCATTTAAAAAAAACTAGAGTTCCTTGCAAAATTATGCATATAACAAAAACGTACATATTTATCATAATACCATGCTTGTCATTTTTTCATTATAGGACTTGGGCAATCTTTAATTTGCATATACATGTATATTTTAAAACAAGCACAATATGATATCATGATATTAAATGCCTTGCAGCAAAATTATCCAGCTAGCTTGACAATTCCCAAATATTGTTTACATGAAATAGATATAGAACAATTATATTTTACTCTCACATGGTATGTGTAACACAAAAAAGGTGAATACAACTAGATTCCATCATTGAATCTGTCTACATGGTCTAGCTGACATTTAATAGTGGACACTTTGGCCGGAAGAAACTAGATAATACATTAGGTGAATAGAAAACTAATAATGTTAAATAAATTTCTTTAATGAAGCGTCTTGTTAAAAAAAATATTTAGTGTTGTACATGTCATAGTGTTGAAATTGTTGGGCTGAATTTAAACTTAATTGGCAGAAAATACCTAGCATCCATCTTCCTGCATGATCGAAAAAGGCCATGGTTACCTTACGATTTTATTGTAATCAGCTATCAATTAGTGTATTACTATTCCTTTGTAATAAAATTACTTTTTTGTTACTCTGGGGGGAGGGGAGGGGGTATTCCCTTAAACAGTTTCAGAGGGGCGCCCCGCCCTGCCGCCTTTTGCCGCCGCCCCTCTGCCCTTTCCCAAATCTAAAACAAAAAAATCGCCGCCCTTTTGCCATTGAAGACAACACAAAAATTCCCCTTTTTGTACCCCAATTACAAACGTCTGTTTCTTTTGTGAAGTTCGTTTTAGATCATAATCATGCAGTATTTGACCAGGTAAATTGAACAGATTGTAATTGATCACTTGTGTCTAATCCGATAATTGGAAGCACGTGATAACGGTACACATCTGTCTAAGTATGGTATCATTTTCAAAAAAAAGTTTATACTTCAATCTTGCGAAATTTGTTCGGTATGATATTGTGACAAGTTTTTCAATTTGAAAAAAAAATGGTGACATTTTTCTTTTCATCACTATATATATATGCATTTACCATTTTGCTTTTACGGTGAACCACTTTGAATCGGTACACGACTGTGAACCTAGCTAGCTAGATGCGCGGATTGGCACGCGCTCTTGTGTACCCCAAGAAGTATGAAGGAGATATTATGAGCAGTTTGAGAAAAGCCATTTGAAACCCATGTCATTTCGTGGCACACCATTCCTTCACTGCTTTTATCACAATTAAGAGAGATGTCAGTTTTATTATCAATTTGAGTAATAATTCCCCGGCCATTTTGCACACAAAAATACTTGGAAATTCATTTTTAAAACACGAACATGAAGTATTCATCTATGGAAATAACATTTTTAATAATATCTGAAAGATTGTTAAAATTATTCTGATATGTCAAAAGTTGTTAGGTATATCTATAATTAGCGATATCTAAATCAGATAAACAAGAGAGACAACTCAATTTCGCAGAGATCGTGTGACGAGACTATTTTACAGTATCATAATCAAAATAAAATTTAAATATATACGGGTACAATATAAATTAATCCATATCAATTAATCATGATTCCGGTGTCAATTGACTCTGTGCAATATTTCAAAACAAGGCACAGGAATTCCTGAAACATCGCGCAGCTTCAATTAAACTTTCAAATGACGTTTTTCAGTCTTGATCTTCCATACGAAAATTTTAAGTGATGGGGAATTGCATGTATTCGATCAACAGCTAACGAAAACAGGAGTTAAAATGTTTTCATTCATGAGTAACAAATAAGGTTTGCGACATTTTGACATGTAGCGAACAAAGTCATGTTGCATATCAGTATGTTCAGTAGGAATTTATCTTTTAAAATTGACTTTTTAAAAAAATCGCCCGTGTTGTTTTTTGACCAGATGGGCTTAATTTTGTGATGTTTTACATTTACGCGATCTTTGTACAAACGGGAATATTAGTGTTATAAAAACTAATCGAGGCAAACTTATGGGGTAAAAAGCTGGTAGAATTCTTAATAAGAGTATTATCTATAAGATTATACTAGTTGGTAGAAAGTTTTTATTTTAAAATACAGAACATAGCACTTTTTATATCTTTAATAAAATTTTAATTGGTTGCCATGGCAACAAAAAATGCATATTGAGCAGCTTTACAAGGTCTACGTCAGAAAAATTTCACTTTAAACATAATATTTGGACCATAAACATTTAAGAAACCATATAAAATTACTACCCACCGGGCTTTGTTTCCCTAGTAACAGATTAAAAAGAATTATTTGATTCATTGTTACTTTGTTTTATAATTGTACAATTTTTTGAAGAGTGCATTGAGCATTTTCATGAAAACCTTGACTTGTGAGATTGTGATGTTTAATGCCCCGAACAAAGCGAGGGTTCCCTTCTGCCCCTGTCTGAGGTACTAATTTTCCCTGCCCTTTTGAAGCTGCTGTGGGAATCACTACCGGGCGGGCGGGGGTATTTGAATTACTGAACTGAAAAACAATACTGATACATCAATGAACCTCGGCTATTTACATGAAGTGTTAATATTGGGGCCTAAGGAAGCTGAGTGACAATTCATATTCTTTTTATTGTTCAACACATTCATGCTGGCATACAATTGCAGCATACTGCCATGAATGAGTCAACTTTCACATCTTACGCTAGGCCTATAACTCATTGAAAAATAACCTTTGTTTAAATCATAATACTAAACTAATTTTTATGCAATCTAAAACATTTATCAAAAAACATTTGATCTGGACATAAATTATATTCATGATTTCAAAAACTTTTAGCAACATTAGATGCAGAAAACATGCATGATTAATGAAATTTATCATTCCATTTCCTTATATATTCCTTTGTAAGAATGGAACACAATCATATAATATGTGTATGGCTGCAATGTTCGGGGAAAAATAAGACACTGAAACAAGATACTGGAGATATTTGTCTGTTAATGGTGTAAGGGTTACTATGAATTGAATCTTAATAAGTGGATGAAAATGATTTCAAAATCAATTATATAGTAAAATAAATAAAAGTTGACCCATTTATGGCATTATGCTGTATATTTTGCACAAAGTGAAAATAAATCAAAGCATGTCACTGGGTTTGTATAATTTGTATGTGGTGGTAGATTTTTATAGTGTCCTGTCTCTGTTTTCTGTACTGCAAACATCAACTATTAAAGGAAGAAAAAAATCTTACTCATCAATTTATGTAAAACCAAAGATCCACCACTGCTCTATTGTGTATATCCTAGTTTTATATGACCCCCTCCTCCAACAGATATTTAAATTTATAGAGATGTATATTAAAACTTGACAAATACTTTAACATATTCATACTCAGATGCTTGTATCGTACATATTTGTATGTTTGGCTAAATAATTTAGGTTGATCTAGATCTTCAAAGTCTATGAACAATCAGCTGACATTGACAATTTAATAAGCGCCGGTGAATTCATACCCTATTTCGATATTGTTTTCAAGCATCGATTTTCATGGAATTTTTGGGAAGATTTGCACTTGAACAATTTTGTTTTCTTCTTATTTGACGTACGTGCGTACTCGGCATTAATTTATTAAGGTAACAGGGAACAGTTTCGCACTGTAGTATCTGGGGAGTCTTCCCCAGTACGACTTGTTTATCCCCGGATTGCAGAGGATCAACATCCGGCAGCACGAGGAGTTTTCCCGCGGTTATGGTACATGCCAGACGTACCACAAGACCTACCCGAAGTTGGAGACCGACAGCAGGCAGAACAGTTAAGTCCGCGGGACCCATTATTATGTAGATACACTATAATAAAGACTATAGATACTTTATTGGCGCCCAACTCGAGGCCGCGGACTTACCTGGGTGGGTTATTGCATTTTTTTTGGTGCTTTCCCCAGTCACGTTGTTAGGTCGCCATATTGGCGGGTAGTGTCAGATTTGGGATTTTTCTTTTTTCTACTTGATTTCGATTTTAGTGATTAACAGGGATTTCTATTAATTACTGAATCAATTTAGACATTTCTTGATTGCAGTTTTGATACATTTTTTGTGGATTATTTACATGTGAGATGGATATGTCTATAGATGAGGCGTTATGCGGGCTGGGCTTGCGCCCTCACCCGGACACACCTGTGGTCACGCGGAATGTACCCGCGTACTCCCAGGTATCTTCAGGTGATGGCGAACGTTATTTCACGCCGTCCTTGCCATCCTGTTTGAGGGAGGGGGGGAGGTAGGTTAAAGGATGCCACAGGTGGGGAAGTGAGGTTTCCTGGCACGCAGTTTAGCTCTGATAATATAAAGGTTATAGCTTAGATTGGGATATGCAACGTAGGTGTGACTTCCCGGGGAATTTAATGGGATTAGATTCGCCCAAGAAAGGGTCTGGACATGACACCCCAGGGTTTAGCGATTGGGGTAGGTGGGAGAAGGATTTCTTGTCCCCTGGTGGGGGCTCAGTTATTCCTAATGTCCCGGTGAGGCCTACTCCAGTCAAGGGGAGTGGTCATGTACCCAGCTCTGGGAGTCTTTCGGAATATCATACCCCTACTCTGCATTCCTACACTCCAGTGTCAATGTCAGCCCCACCCCCTCATTCATGGGTTGATGATCAGGCCCTAGGCCAGCTTTGTCAGGGTTTGCCCCAGATGGGCTTGGGTTCAAGCTTGCAGCACCCCACTCCTGGACCGTATTCCCCAGTTGCCCCATTTTCGGAGCCAGGGATTACCTATGGGAATTACCCTCCCCCACAGCCCAGTCAGGGCTATGATCTGCTTACAGGGTCCCCTGTCTCACATGCCTACCCTTCCCATGTGCAAGACCCTTGGATTGGGGGGAATGCCCCCCACACCCAGCCTTTGATACCACCTATGCCTGGCGGTTACGCTAGCACACCTATGCCCTACCCTACCATGATGACTCCTTATCAACAGCAGGGGCCCTTCACCTACCCTGGCACCACAGCTTGTGGGTTGGGGATAAGAGGGGTAGCGTAGTGCACATTCAACCCCAGTTAGGTGAACCAGAACGACACGCACCATTCTCTGGGCATTCTGCCCAGGGACTAGCTCCAGCGTCTCGCACCACGTACTAGGTCCCCCTGTACTCTTGTAGAGGGGAGCAGTCGATGGGCTTCAGTAGAAATGCACCCCAGTACAAGGATTTGCGGTACGATGGAAATTCTAGCTGGAAGTCCTTCCTGCACAAGTTCATTCGCCTGGCCCGCAGCCAACAGTGGACTGAGATGGAACAACATGATCAGTTCTGCTTCTCCTTGGAGGGGACAGCCAGTGACTACTACACCCTGTTGATGGAAACAGACCGCGGCCTCTCTTTGGCTGACATCATTGGGCGGTTTGAGAAACGTTTTGGGTCATCTGCACCAGGTTTCACGCATCAATTAAACTTTCAGTCTGCATCACAGGATGTGGGCGAGTCATTGCGACATTGGGCTGACAGGGTGCTTACCCTGGCTACCCAGGCTTTCCCGTCTGTGCCGGATTTTCATGTATATGCCATCCCCCGGCTGTGCTTCGGTGCTGAGGATAAAGACGCAGGACTTTATGCCCTGGACGGCCAGCCCAAGACAGTTGAGGAAGCAGTCGACCGAATGCAGTACTATCAGCATTCACGGCAGATGAAGTCATCCAAGCCCATGAGGGATGTGAGGCAGGTAGCTCAGGTTGAAGCTCCCAATCCTGACAAGGAGATCAAGGAAATGCGCCAGCGCCTTGAGGAGATGGAGAAGGAACTCCGAGGGCGGACCCCCTTTCCTCGGAGACCTTCATCGCCACCTTTGAGCGGCAATCGGAAGTCAGTAGGTTGCTACAAATGCGGGGCCATGGGGGCACTTCAAGAGGGAATGCCCGGAGCTGAAGGGGAAAACTGAGGCGAACCAGGGCCAGGGGACCAAGGTCAAGCTTAGGGGCGGTCAAGACGCACAACCGTGTTCATCAGAACCAAGGGGGCGGGGAGCCAAGACCCGCCAGTCGCAATCTAGTGGAGGGCCTACGCAGCGGAAAGTCAGGGTGCTGACTCCAGAGCGCTCCCCAGTTAGGCCAAGGCCGTGCGACGCTCACACGGGGACAAGTCGGTTTGCAGGAGGACACAGGCAGGCGCCTTCCGGCATGCGCCGCTCCAGGAAGGGTACACTCCAAGTGCGGTTCAAGGAGGCATCCGAGGAGGAGGAGGAATCCGATGACTGGGTCATAGGGCGGGAGGAGGACAAATACTAGCCCTCTCCCAAGGATATGTTGTCGGGATTCAGGCTCCCTGAGGATATCGTGGTGCCGGAACTACCCAGGTTTGGGGCAGAGAACCAGGGGGATGGGGAGGAATTTCCGGAGGATTCGGAGGACTTGCTGGATCAGGAGCCTTCGCTCATTCAGGAGGAGCAGGTAGGCGCGGACCCCGCGTCCGAGCCTAGCGAGTGCCCGGAGCCAGTTAGGGCGCAGGTTCAGCCCAAGGAGGAATGTGGGCAGGGGGTGGTCAGTGGCCAAGCGGAGAACGGGACTGCGGATATGCCATTCCGGCATGCGGGAGAATCCCACGAAGACTCGCCTGTGCCAATAGGGCAGATACACCCAACCACCGGATTCATGGTCCAAATGGTAGTCCAGGGAGTAAGACTACAGGCAGTGGTAGACACTGGGGCGGAGGTGAGTGTGTTTTCCACCCGGGTCTACGAGGAGCTCAACCCCAAGCCTCCCATCAAGCAGCATGTGACCTTGGTCCAGGCAGGGGAAAATCTCAGGATGAGGGGCTTCATCATTGGCCCTGTGGCAGTTCGCCTTGGAGACACGGAACATAATGTCGACCTGTATGTGGCTCCCCTGCAGGACCAAATGCTGCTAGGTATGGAGTTTTTGCATCAGCAGAAGGCTCACTTAGACCTGGAGCATGGCACCATGACCCTGGGAAAGGAGAAGGTCCCTATGACGTTCCGACGCCCAGGAGGGGGACAGCAGGCCCAGGTTTCAGTAACGAAGTCTATCCGGGTCCCAGCTGCTTCAGTCGTCCTATGTTCTTGTCGTTTGGATAAGGAGTTGGAAGACTTTGTAGTTAGATCAAGCAGACATCGGACGTATTATCGGTGCCGAACACTTATGCTAGGGAGAGAACGTTGGTGACCAGCATTGTCAATGCCTCGGATGAGGAAGTGTCTATCTCCGGAGGCAGTGCAATCGGATCAGCCTTGGAGGCCGAACCATGGGTCTGGTACCTGACTTGGTCGTTGAGAATGTGAACAGTGTGGATCCCCACACTGAGGCAGGGACTAAGCTCAGCACATTTACAGCAAGAGTTAATGTTGCCCCCTTAGCTTGCCCTGAAACTTGGTCAACTTCCAAGGAGGCCATATTGGATGGTGGGGGAGATTTCCCCCTTGAGCCGACCAACATTGCTGAGGAAATTAGTGTGGTTGAAACTTCCGCTGTTGGCCTTACTCATTGTGCGCCCAGTGAAGGTGTTCAGGATGGTTACAATGGCCCTGTTAGCGAGGCGTCATGGAACTATGTCTCCCGAGAACTTCTCGCGTTCCCAGGTTGGACTTGAGGGGCTGGTAGGAGAATCTACAGATCCTTTTCAGTGATGGATGTGCGACCCAGGGCTCGCCCTGGCCCACACCGGTTGGGATTAGATTAGTCCCAGTCAGTTTTCTGCGGGGCATTTACCCGGACCTGTCCTGCCGGAACTCTTTCCGGCGTCCTCGGATAGTTAATCCGAGGGGGCGTGTCGCGCCCACCTTGACCATTGGTTGGACCCGTTTCTCCGTCCTTCAGAGAAAACGGGGGGAGTGTAGTATCTGGGGAGTCTTCCCCAGTACGACTTGTTTATCCCCGGATTGCAGAGGATCAACATCCGGCAGCACGAGGACTTTCCCGCGGTTATGGTACATGTCAGACGTACCACAAGACCTACCCGAAGTTGGAGACCGACAGTAGGTAGAACAGTTAAGTCCGCGGGACCCATTATTATGTAGATACACAATAATAAAGACTATAGATACTTTAGCACTATAGACCCGGTCAACTTTTTCAAAAAATGGAATTACCCCGTATTTGAAGTGATATTACATGTGTAAAAATGTATACAATAATTTTAGGATGCATATCAAATGTAGCTGAGTGCTTACAACATGTACACAGGCAAATGTGCCTCACGTGAATTTCACGTGAAAATTCCTATGTGAAATTCACGTTAAAAGAGCATCAAATGTGAATTCACACGAAAAAAAATCACGTGAAATGCACATGAATTTCACGTGAAATTCATATAAAATTCACCTGAATTTCACGTGAAATTTTTAACATGAATTTCACATAAAATTCACGTGAATTTCACATAAACTTTATAACGTTAAATCATACATGGATATTTTGATACTCTGAATCTCGGGTTCAGATGAACACAAAAAGGAGTACAAATCTGCTTTCAATCTGCTGATAATTTAATTGATTGAATTTGTTTTTACATGGTTGTCTTCATTGTCTTTTTTTTTCTTTCTTTTAATCTCTGAAAAAGAAATATTTATGCATTAGAAGGACTGTTCAATATACAAAAGGAGTCATATTAAGCCTTATGTACACACACTGTACTATGAATGAAATTGCACGTAGATGTAGCAGAAACGAAGAAAAAAAAAGTTGCAAAATTATCAATAATTTGTGTTTTATATATCATCATACAGAATAGAATAGAATTATTATAATACAAGATACAAGATACAGAAGGAAGCCATGGAATATGTTTTCAAATTGTCATGTTCTAATCCAGAGGCGATTTGAAAATGACTTTGCATTCCTCATTATCTAGATTAAATCTATATAAATGTATTGCTTAAAATGATAGCTGCAGAACTGTAGCTCTCCGAAAAAATATTTTGACATATCTCTGTTATGTCAAAATATTTTTTCAGAGAGCTACAGTTCTGCAGCTATTAAAATGAAACGATTGACATTGATAGAGCTTTCAAGCTTACATTCTTCTCATTTAAAACTATAGTTAAAGGGGGGAGCAACCAATATATATATACATTTTATTGGCATTACGATATATATAACAATCGATGGACATTGTTATACATCAACCCCCCCCCCCCCCTTCAACGTGCCTGATCTCGATGATGCCTCTATGAAGGTAATATAGAACGTTACTTAGCACCCCTAATCAATATATAGATCAATTAAATTATAAAAATTATGTTCTGAATTACGATTACCATGTTCTCTGATGAATAAGGAAAGATTAACAAACCGTGTAGAGTTATGCGATTCTGCGACACGTCCCCGAAGTGACTTCCATATTTTCGCTGTCGTGCCTATTCGTTGACGTACCCCGTCTAAAGTAATTCTCATCAGTCTGAAATAAGCGGTTGCATTAGAAACTTTAGATCACATAAATGTAATAAGCCTAATGGCTTGAATTTACACTGAACATTTATAATTACAATGCTCAATCTCATCTTACCTGTAGAGTTTCTATGTACTTTCACATTCGCTGTCTTGCATACGTCAGACGCGTCAGACGGCTTACGCGACTGTGACGTCACAGTCTTGTAAATATTACCGGAATCTGACTGTAGTGTAAAGCTTTTTATAGATATTTTTTTAAAAGTTATCTAAATATACATGGACAGTAATGTTAAGGATTGTTTATGTTTTTCGCTTTCTTCCGAGTGCTAGAAATCTGTGTTTTCCTTTTGATTGACGATCTACAAATTCGGGATAGTGAATACGGCTATACGGCTGATAGAAAATTTTCATTTCTACATGCGTGTATCAGCAATTTCCAGTAGGTCTAACTTTATGCATACACCAGCTTCCAAGGTATCACACCGGTAATTATGTTTCCCAAACAAAGTTTGGGAACATATTGTTTTTACTCTGTTTCTTATTATTCTTATTATTATGTTCCCCAAACAAAGTTTGGGAACATATTGTTTTTACTCTGTTTCTTATTATTATTATTATGTTCCCCAAACAAAGTTTGGGAACATATTGTTTTTACTCTGTTTCTTATTAAGGTCTTCCGTCTCCTGCGGAAGACCTTACTATTATTGTTCGCGTTCTTCTTCTTCATTAAGGTCTTCCGTCTCCTGCGGAAGACCTTACTATTATTGTTCGCGTTCTTCTTCTTCATTATTATTATTTTTTATTATTATTATTATTATTTTCCTTGGTAGTACACGCGTTTTTCTCAGCCATTTCTCGATCGATTTTCACGAAATTTTCAGGAAAGATGTCTTGTGATGACGAGACTTTGCTTGCAAAATTTCGTGCATGACGTCACTTCCGGTCAGGAGTTATCTCTCTTTTAGTGACTTTTTGAAGGGCCTTGTTGTCCACGCATCTCCTCCGTTAGTTTTGAAGCTAGAGTCTTGAAATTTCTACACAAGATAGAGTAAACATTTTAGAAGATTTGTGGGGAATTCGATTTTACCGGAGGCGATTTGCCTGAACACTCGCCTGGACCTGAAAAAATGGATGCCAAAATTTTTCGCCGATTTCGGCGATTTTTGACCTTTGATCTCCAATATCTTTTTTCTTGGAAATATTTTGTTAAGACATGTAGAACAAAAGTTGTGCACATTTACGAGATCTTTTCGAAAATATCAAAATTTAGGGGCTAGCCCCTTAAATTAGGGATCTAGAAGGGCTCAAATTCTACATCAAATATCTCAAAAATCGTTAATATTTTGGTATAAGTCAAAGAACAAAAAATGTTCATCTCAACAATCCAAATCTATTCATATAAAAATTTAGGTCATATGTTACGTAATAAGGAATTTTAAGGGCCAAAACCATAAAATTTTTACCCCTTGTATCTCGAAAACGACAAATATTTTGAAAAGCAATAAAGAACAAAAGTTGTTCAGAATGATGATCTGAACAATATGCATATTTCGTTTTTACCCTATGCGGCCCCGTTAGGGAGCTACAGTTTGGCCCCTAAAAATTACTTCTAGAAATAACTCGAGAACGGTAAAGAATTTCTAAATACTTGTTGAACAAAAAATGTTTGAAATGTCATGACCTTTCTTACGATATCAAGCAAAAGGGGCTGACCCTTTAAATTAGGGGCCCAGAAGGGTTCTAAGGTTTATGAGAATATCTCAGAAACTATTAATATTTTGTAATAAGTCATTGAAGCGGAAATGTTCATCTAAACGAGCTTGTTCTTATCAAATCAAAAAATAGGTCATATGTTACGTAATAAGGGATTTTAAGGGCCAAAATCATAAATAATTGACGCCTCATATCTTGAAAACGACAAATATTTTGAAAAGCATTATTGAACAAAAGTTGTTCAGAATGATAATCTAAACAATATGTACATTTCGTTTTTTCCCTATGTGGCCCCGTTAGGGAGCTACAGTTTGGCCCCTAAATATTTCTTGTAGAGATAACTCGAGAACGGTAAAGAATTTCTAAATACTTGTTGAACAAAAAATGTTTGAAATGTCATGACCTTTCTTACGATATCAAGCAAAAGGGGCTGACCCTTTAAATTAGGGGTTCAGAAGGGTCCAAATGTTTTTGAGAATATCTCAGAAACTATTAATATTTTATAATAAGTTGTAGAAGCGGAAATGTTCATCTCAACGAGCTTGATCTTATCAAATCAAAAAGTAGGTCATATGTTACGTAATTAGAGATTTTAAGGGCCAAAATCGTAAATATTTGACGCCTCATATCTTTAAAACGACATATTTTTTGAAAAGCATTATTGAACAAAAGTTGTTCAATGTGTCATAACCTATCGATCAATATCAAAAAATGGGTCTGTGGGCCTCATGGCTCGCCTGTAGAGTCGATTTTTGTCGATATCAGTCGATTTCAAAAACTTGTAACTGGTAAATATTTTGTAAGGACATATTGAACAAAAGTTGTTCAGTTTATCGAGATCTATCGATTGATATCAAGAAATAGGCCTATGGTCCTAATGCCTCGCCTGTAGAGTTGATTTTTTGTCGATATCGGTCGATCTCAATAACTTTTTACAGGTAAATATTTTGTAAAAACATATAGAACTAAAGTTGTTGAGTCTATAGAGGGCTAACAAATGACATCAAGAAATAGGCCCGTGGGCCTTATGGCTCGCCTGGAGAGTCGAATTTCAAACGAATTTCACCGCAACTTTGCTTCAGAAGCTTATGATATGAAAAATTGATTATATCTAAAGTGTCTTAAAGTCGGAAACTAAATTGGGACTCATTTGTCTTTTTTTTTTTTTTAACTCCGAGTGCATCAAAAAATCGGACAGAAGACCTACTCGTTGCTCGCAACGAGATCGTGTCTAGTTAGGGTCTTCCGTCTTCAGCGGAAGACCCTTCTATTATTCTATTGTTGATTTTTCACTTTTCTTATTATTAGGGTCTTCCGTCTTCAGCGGAAGACCCTTCTATTATTCTATTGTTGATTTTTCACTTTTCTTATTATTATTATTCTTTTTTTTTCTCCTTACCGATTTTTGTGCAGAAGATTTCTCGGAGATGGCTGGATCGATTTACTTCAAATTTTCAGGGTTGATGCGTTGCCATTTGAAGTTTGTACCGCCGTTTTAATTTTTGAAAAATCACTTCCGGTTGGGAGTTATCCCCCTTTTATCGATTTTCAGATGACCATTTTGTCCAGACAAAAACTCAAAAACGATAAAAGCTAGAGAGTTGAAATTTTCAGTGATGTTAAACGACATGTTGTAGTTGTGCACCTGGGTTTTCAAAATTTCCGGAACGGCCTAGTATGGAAGCTCGGTAGGGGTCGAAAATGGAGTTTAAAAAAGTGTACAAGTTTTTTCCACGTTTTAAATCATAACTTTTTACTTGTAAATATTTTGTTTTGACATATATAACAAAAGTTGTACAGTTTATTGAGATCTTTCGTGCCATATCAAGAAATGGGCCCATGGGCCTCATGGTTCGCCTGAACCATTGAATTTCTGTTACAATGATTAACTTTTTTCTCACGAAACTTTTGATAAGACATGTAGAATAAAAGTTGTTCAGTTTTGGAAGATCTATCTAATGATATCTACAAAAAGGCCTCCGGGCATCATAGCTCGCCTGAACAGTCGAATTTGTATCACAATTAATAACATTAATAACTTTTTTCTCGAGAAACTTTTGATAAGACATGTAGAACAAAAGTTGTTCAGTTTCGCAAGCGTTAACTAACGATGTTAAGAAATAGGCCTGCGGGTCTCATGGCTCACCTGAACAGTTGGGTTATTGTTGCAATCTATAACATTTTTGTCAAGAAACTTTTAATAAGACATCTAGAACAAAAGTTGTTCAGTTTTGAAAGATCTTTCGAACAACATTATGAAAAAGGCCAACGGGCCTTATGGCTCGCCTGAAGAGTTTGCTTAGTGTCACAATCAATAACTTTTTTCTGGAGAAACTTTTGATAAGACATGTAGAACAAAAGTTGTTCATTTTCGCAAGCGTTAACTAACGATGTTATGAAATAGGCCTGCGGGTCTCATGGCTCACCTGAAAAGTTGGGTTATTGTTGCAAGCTATAACATTTTTGTCAAGAAACTTTTAATAAGACATCTAGAAGAAAAATTTGTTCAGTTTTGAAAGATCTTTCGAACAACATCATGAAAAAGGCCAACGGGCCTCATGGTTCGCCTGAACAGTTTGATTTGTGTCATAATCAATAACTTTTTTCTGGAGAAACTTTTGATAAGACATGTAGAACAAAAGTTGTTCAGTTTTGCAAGATCTTTCAAATGATATCAAGAAAAAGGCCCACGGGCCTTATGACTCGCCTTAACAATCTGATAAATGTCGCAATCAATAACTTTTTTCTCAAGAAAATTTTGATAGGACATGTAGAACAAAATTTGTTCAGTTTTGCGAAATATATCTAGAATGATATATAAAAAAAAAAAGGCCTCCGGGCGACATGACTCGCCTGACCAGTTGAATTTGTATCGCAGTATATATAACATTATTAACTTTTTTGTCGAAAAAAAAAGGCTGACCACTTCAATTAGTGGCCGAGAGCGACAGAGAGTCTTTAATTCATAGCACTTAAATGATCAATATTTGTAAAACATTACCGAAACTATATTGTACGTCTAGACAATATATTTGTATCATTATTCATGAACGAAAATCTCATTCGAATTCTTATCTCATCACATCTAAAATTGGACGGAAGACCCACTCGTTGCTCGCAACGAGATCGCATCTAGTTATTATTATTATTCTTTTTTTTTCTCCTTACCGATTTTTGTGCAGAAGATTTCTCGGAGATGGCTGGATCAATTTGCTTCAAATTTTCAGGATTGATGCGTTGCCATTTGAAGTTTGTACCACCGTTTCAATTTTTGAAAAATCACTTCCGGTTGGAAGTTATCCCCCTTTTATCGATTTTCAGATGACCATTTTGTCCAGACAAAAACTCAAAAACGATAAAAGCTAGAGTGCTGAAATTTTCAGTGATGTTAGACGACATGTTGTAGTTGTGCACCTGGGTTTTCAAAATTTCCGGAAGTGCCTAGTATGGAAGCTCGGTAGGGGTCGAAAATGGAGTTTTAAAAAGTGTCTCAATTTTCTCCACGTTTTAAATCATAACTATTTACTCGTAAATATTTTGTTTAGACATATATAACAAAAGTTGTACAGTTTATTGAGATCTTTCGTGTCATATCAAGAAATGGGCCCATAGGTCTCATGGCTCGCCTGAACCATTGAATTTCTGTTACAATGATTAACTTTTTTCTCACGAAACTTTTGATAAGACATGTAGAATAAAAGTTGTTCAAGTTTGCAAGATCTATCTAATGATATAAAAAAAACTAGGCCTCAGGGCGTCATGGCTCGCCTGAACAGTCGAATTTGTATCACAATTAATAACATTAATAACTTTTTTCTCAAGAAACTTTTGACAAGACATGTAGAACAAAAGTTGTTCAGTTTCGCAAGGGTTAACTAACGATGTTAATAAATAGGCCTGCGGGTCTCATGGCTCACCTGAACAGTTGGGTTATTGTTGCAATCTATAACATTTTTGTCAAGAAACTTTTAATAAGACATCTTGAACAAAAGTTGTTCAGTTTTGCAAGATCTTTCGAACAACATTATGAAAAAGGCCAACGGGCCTCCTGGCTCGCCTGAACAGTTTCATCAGTGTCACAATTACTAACTTTTTTCTCGAGAATCTTTTAATAAGACATGTAGAACAAAAGTTGTTCAGTTTTGCAAGATCTTTCAAACGATATCAAGAAAAAGGCCCACGGGCCTTATGACTCGCCTTAACAGTGATAAATGTCGCATAACGTTATACTCGTAAATATTTTTTTTAGACATATATAACAAAAGTTGTACAGTTTATTGAGATCTTTCGTGCCGTATCAAGAAATGGGCCCATGGGCTTCATGGCTTGCCTGAACCATTGAATTTCTGTTACAATGATTAACTTTTTCCTCACGAAACTTTGATAAAACATGTAGAATAAAAGTTGTTCAGTTTTGCAAGATCTATCTAATGATATCAAAAAATAGGCCTGCGGGGGTCATGGCTCGCCTGAACAGTCGAATTGGTATCACAATTAATAACATTAATAACTTTTTTCTCGAGAAACTTTTGATAAGACATGTAGAACAAAAGTTGTTCAGATTCGCAAGCGTTACTAACGATGTTAAGAATAAGGCCTGCGGGTCTCATGGCTCACCTGAACAGTTGGGTTATTGTTGTAATCTATAACATTTTAGTCAAGAAACTTTTAATGAGACATCTAGAGCAAAAGTTGTTCAGTTTTGCAAGATGTTTCAAACAACATCATGAAAAAGGCGAACGAGCCTCATGGCTCGCCTGAAGAGTTTGATTAGTGTCACAATCAATAGCTTTTTTCTGGAGAAACTTTTGATAAAACATGTAGACCAAAAGTTGTTCAGGTTTGCAAGATCTTTCAAACGATATCAAGAAAAAGGCCCACGGGCCTTATGACTCGCCTTAACAGTCTGATAAATGTCGCAATCAATAACTTTTTTCTTAAGAAAATTTCCATAGGACATGTAGAACAAAATTTGTTCAGTTTTGCGAGATATATCTAGAATTATATAAAAAAAAATAGGCCTCCAGGCGGCATGACTCGCCTAATCAGTTGAATCTGTATCGCAGTAAATAACATTATTAACTTTTTTCTCGAAAAAAAGCTGACCCCTTTAATTAGTTGCCGAGAGGTAGAGAGAGTCTTTAATTTATAACATTTAAATGATCAATATTTGTAAAACATTACCAAAGCTAAATTGTACGTCTAGACAATATATTTGTATCATTATTTATGAACGAAAATGTCAGTCAAATTCTTATCTAATCACATCTAAATTTGGACGGAAGACCCACTCGTTGCTCGCAACGAGATCGAATCTAGTTATTATTATTATTCTTTTTCTCCGGTACTTTTTTGTCCGGTAGTGTTCTCAGGAACTACAAAAGGGATCGATATGAAACTTTCCAGGATGATAGTATAGCGTTTGTAGATGTGCATAGTGATAGTCATTTTGTTTACACGTGCATGCACGCGCGCGCACGTGCATTGCAATTTTGGTACAAAAAATGGAAAATCAGAATATTGAAGGAAGCGATATAAAACCTAAATAGGATGATAGTATATCATTTGTACATATGAAAAATAATAGTTATTTTGCCAGCACGCGCACGCATGCGCGTGCACGCGCATTACAAAATTTGTACGCTAACTTTGGAATCAGTCTAACTTTTTTGTTGTTCATTGAAATGGCTTGAAATTCATATCATAGGTAGATATTGAGACCCTTAACTGATTTACATGGTCAAAATTACCAATTTGCACGCACATGCACGTGCGCTTCATTTTGATTGGATAATGCTAAAACGTTTGTAACTATCTTATTTATGAAGCGAATGAGATGATATTCACAGCATACGTAGACAATATGTGTATCTATATGTTGGTGTAACAAAAAATGCCAACGCACACGCGCATGCGCGTGCAACGTTTTTTAAATGTTCAATTTTTAAAGGACGATAACGTTTTTGTTTTTCATCAAATTCTATTCATATTAGGGGTTTAGATGTATCTTGGTACTCCTTACAAATTGCTGTGGTTAGAATTACTGCTCAGCACGTGCATGCACGTGTGCTGATTTCTGATTGGACGATTTTAAAATCGCTATAACTTCCTTATATTTGGTGGAAACGTTATGAAATTCATACTGTGGGTATATGATACAAATGCATGTTGAACGACATCAACAAAAATTCGGAATCATACACGCGTGCGCGTGTATGCACGTGCAACGCTTTCTTTCATTTCTTGGTACTGAAATGACCATATTGAACGTACTACATGTAATTAAAGGCTAAAATAAAATGATTTTTTCCTATAGATTCACAAGGACATCACTTTTTAATTGGGGGAGGTTTGGGGAACATCTGTAACGGTCCCCGTTACAATTAGAACTAGTTATTCTCGATGTATCTAATAAGGAGGGGGGGGGGGTAATTAAAATTGATGCCAAACTACCGACAACGGAAAACAATATCATGGCATTTTTTCCCACCAGCACAATACTACCCTCAAATCACATGTATGTAAACAGCCCAAGTGCACCCCGACAAGTAGCCTGTTACTAACATCATAAAGCAGCGAGATAAAAAAATTAACTCATCTTCAGTAGTTTTACAAAACTGACCAAAACAACAATCTTTTGGAATGCATGGTTCACCAGTTTCAATTTCTAAAGGGTGGGCAAATATTCTTAGCTATTTAAAACGTACTACTCTCACAAATGGAAATTTCAAATGGTCTTATTAGTTTTAATTCATAGTTCTTTCTGATTTTACTGTAAAATAGTAATTTTCCATGTTTAGAAAATTTCGTGGTTTTGAAGTTGCATATTCTAACTCTATCAATATAGTGATTCTTCAAGTAGTTGGAAAATATGCTTTCATTAATATCTATGATGATGGGAGATTTAATTTATATTTTAATTCTTAAGAGAAAAAATAATGGGAAATGAGAGAAATCAGGTGTGGAAAGTACATGTAATCATACTGCGTACAGAACTACAATGCAAGTTAATAATTTCGCAAATAAACGAGGAGAGGGAGGCGTGAGCAGGATCTACTTTATTGGTCGTTTGCCTACATTTTATAAATGTACTCTAACTTTTGAATTGCCTAATCTCCATATCGTTTTATATTTTACCTTAATTTTATTTATTTTTTCGCTTGAATATATTAAGAAGTGTGAATATTTCACTTTAATCGCCTTTCTTGTGAAATTTTTAACGTGAATAGCTTTTCACGTGAAATTCGTGTGAAATTGTTCGTGTGGATTTCACATGAAGAAATTTCACATGAAATTCGTGTGAATCTTTTCACGTGAATCAACGTTCACATTATTTCCTTGCGAAAATCAAATCACATTAAAATTTTCGCAAGGAACTAATGTGAAAATTGATATAATGCTTTTTACGTGAAATTCATGTGAAAAATTTAACGTGAATTTCATGTGAATTGCTGTTCACGTGAAATTCATGTGAATATTTTAACGTGAATTTCACGTGAAAAGGGATTCACGTGAAATTCATGTGGACATATTAACGTGAATTTCACGTGAATCACTTTTCACGTGAAATTCACATGAAATTTACGTGAATTTCACGTGAAAGGTTCATGTGAATTTCACGTGAACAGCATTTCACGTAAAATTCACGTGAGGCACATTTGCCTGTGTAGGTGTCACCATGATTCCTAGCATATATATGGGTGCAAATACGAAACTAAGACACGTGGTCAGTTGCTGAAGAAATTCCGGTGAAAACATGCAGGGTCTAGCAAAAGGTCTGTAGCTGTGAGGGAAGGTGGATGGCCCCATATGAGAGGTAGATTTTTGAGAAGGGCAGATAGGGTTCTTGATTGTGCACAGTGTCTAAATCCCCATGTTTGGTACTGTGATGGTGTGGGGGTGGTGCGGATTAGCCCAAATGAGGGAAAATCAAAGCAAAAAAGGGGAAACTGCTCAGAGCATGTTTTGTGCACCAGCACCAGTATTTATAGATTACATGTAATTTAGGGTCAAAATTTATTAACTACACTAATATGAAATATAAGTATTGACATAAAAGAGAAATATGATTTTTCATTAGTCTGTCATAATCTGACTTTGGTGTATACCCCCTATCCACATGTTTCAAAACCAAAGAAACTGTCCCCTGCCACCTTTAAGAGAATGGCATTTTTTGAAACCCATGGAATTCAGTCAATTTCATTAATATTATCAAGATAAATGTATTAGACATGTAAAACAACCTTTTATTTCAATAGATGTATCACATTAGTGTCACAATGGTAGACAACAGAGTCAAGGGGGGGGGGGGGGGTAAGCTATGCTTTAGTACTATGGAAAACCAGAATCTGGTCAAGTATCATAGTGACATGTAAGTACATGTAAATAAGCTTAGTGGTTAAAGTAATGTTATTTGGGGTACTTCATATACTGTGTATTCTTTTTACATAGATTACATGTAGTTTTACATGTTCTACATATAATTAACAAATTGTACTGATTGACGGGTCTCAGGTACAGTAGATCACATTTCTTCTCAGCACCATGATACATATTTATGAAAAAATACTTGCAGATAGAGAAATAAGTCATTTCAGAGACATTTTGTACACAAAAAACACAGTTAACACTATTTTCTCATTTATGGGTGATACTTGTAAACAAGCCACCTCCCCTTTGACATTTGGCTGAATTGCATGAATCTTTAGTTTTCACTATTAGGATATCATAGAATAGAATGTAAGAAGAGAACAGGTATTCAAAATCTTGTTGGGGAGTTGTTTACTTAATTAGAGCATATTTCAGGTTTATACATATACAGTATGTAAAGAAGTAGACAGTGAAGTGGGAAATTTTCTTGATTTTAAGAGCAGTTATGTCCCTTTATCTCTCTCTAATCCATCATTTTCTACACAGGTTCTCATGATTACATGTTCAGCATGTAGCACCACATATAAGGTCACTTTTACCATAGATACAATATACTTGTACTATTATTTGTTAGGCACAGGGATCTTACTCGAACACTCTCATCACTCAAAAATGACAACATCATACACAGAAATGTAGGGTTTTTAAATAATTTTATTGCGTACGCATTTAGGGCGGTCGACATGATGTATTGGTGTAGTTTCACTCAGAATAAGTCAGATTTGTCAAAAATGGGAGTTGACGTCAATGACATGAGATGTCAGAATCCTTAAAGGTAGCAGAGGACAATTTCGCACTATAGACCCGGTCAACTTTTTCAAAAAATGGAATTACCCCGTATTTGAAGTGATATTACATGTGTAAAAATGTATACAATAATTTTAGGATGCATATCAAATGTAGCTGAGTGCTTAGTAAAAATGTTGATATACAACATGTAGGTGTCACCATGATTCCTAGTATATAGATGGGTGCAAATACGAAACTAAGACACGTGGTCAGTTGCTGAAGAAATTCCGGTGAAAACATGCAGGGTCTAGCAAAAGGTCTGTAGCTGTGAGGGAAGGTGGATGGCCCCATATGAGAGGTAGATTTTTGAGAAGGGCAGATAGTGTTCTTGATTGTGCACAGTGTCTAAATCCCCATGTTTGGTACTGTGATGGTGTGGGGGTGGTGCGGATTAGCCCAAATGAGGGAAAATCAAAGCAAAAAAGGGGAACCTGCTCAGAGCATGTTTTGTGCACCAGCACCAGTATTTATAGATTACATGTAATTTAGGGTCATAATTTATTAACTACACTAATATGAAATACAAGTATTGACATAAAAGGGAAATATGATTTTTCATTAGTCTGTCATAATCTGGCTTTGGTGTATACCCCCTATCCACATGTTTCAAAACCAAAGAAACTGTCCCCTGCCACCTAACCTGTTAACAGTGATTGACAAACCTGAACACATGTCTTGCGTCTGCGATTGCAAATATAGATGATCCGGCGTCTGGTGTCTTGGTGAGGCAGCTTTCCATCGTCTTCTGTGGGCCAAAAAACCTTGATGTAACGCTGGATCGCTTTAGCTGTCTGAAATCCGCGTTTCCCCCGCATTTCAATGTTCCAAAAGTCTCACTATGTTTACATTGCCGAAAAGTAATTAAAGTCGTAAAATTTACGCGATTTGTTTTTATTTCGAATCTAATGATATTTTTGTCATATTTTATGTAAAATATATCTATAGAATTAATTGCATTGTAGATATTATTTAACATACACTCAGAATGAAACAGGAGATGCGAACGACATAGGATTTATTTACGTCATTGGGAGTTTCGCGGTAATTTCAAAATCGTCAGCCCCGTACATCCTTAATAAAAGCTTGGTTTAAATATCATAAAATATAAATATTTTCTTTCATGAAACGACAAATTATGGCATCAAATCGCGTTGATTAATCGTGAATTTTTCATAACATAACAAAACTGCAATTTTTTTTTCTAGTCGGCCTATGTGGCTACGATTTCTGGTCGTTTCGGCCTTTTTTCAGTTCGGCCCCAATTTTTTTCGGCCGTTAGTAGTTTCGGCCTAATGTCGTTTCGGCCCTAGTCGTTTCGGCCTCACTTTTAAATACCTTTGTAATACCAAAAAATAAGTCTTTTTTTCATCTTACTATATCAAAATTGATATTTCTTTGTTGTGTAAACAGTTATATATGTCTATGGTGTAAACAAGGAAGTCCACACCATCAAAGAAAATGATATGCTATTTACATATTACATAAGCTTGTATTTTAAAAACAAAAATGCCAAAACATATATAATATATTTGTTATGAACATTGCACATTATGATGCTGATTAAATTATTAACCGGTACCATATGATGCAGTTATTTTTAAGGCACAAATATTTTAATGAAAAATCTCTCTCTCTCTCTCTCTCTCTCTCTCTCTCTCTCTCTCTCTCTCTCTCTCTCTCTCTCTCTCTCTCTCAATATTCTTGATTCTACTGAATCTAAAACATCGCGAGGCGCGCGCGCGAGGACAAATTTCAACCAATGGACAGAAGTTGTGAGTGGACAGAATTGCACCATGTGACCTACAACATGTGAAAGATGTAGATACAAAATATTAGCTTAGTGAGGACAAGCGGTGTGCGGGCATGTCTTTACTAATATTCTTTCAAAAACTTTTTTTTCATAATTCGAAAGAGAGTATTAGATAAACTTTTATAGGTATCCCTATAGCTATACCTAACAGAGCACTTTTTTGCCTTTGAAAAAATAGAGAGAGAGAGAGAGAGAGAGAGAGAGAGAGAGAGAGAGAGAGAGAGAGAGAGAGAGAGAGAGAGAGAGAGAGAAAGAGATCACATCGGTTATCATTGAATATTTTAAACCCTTACAAATAGTATTACAAAATTCCACAGCAAATGTTGTTGGGTATCATATATCCTTAAATTGAAAATTGACGCACAGCTAATTGTGTGGTCAATAATCAATTTACAAAACCGAAGAATTGGACATGCACTGTACATGTACAGCAATTTTGCATCATATTTTCATGCGTAAAGGTGTGAACTCAGCTTCCCACGAGGCCGTGACCGAATTTCAAACTTTGAAGCACGCGGACCTCGTGTATTACAATCAAGTTTTTAATTGTCCAAGTCAGTTTAGTATGGTTAAATAATTTTCCATGATACTTGACTCATTAATATTCATCTGAACTTGTAAATAAGATTTTACAACACTTCAGTGTAGAATTAATCACTCGCGTTTCTGTTGATCGACTTCTTTATTTGTATACAAAGTTGAACATGTTACATTTATAGTAAAAAATAATTCATAATATGAATTTCTGATAGATAAAAAATAAATAATTCTGTTCATCAGGGTGAAAGATGGGATAAAGCTTTGTAGCTGAATGCATCGTTTACTGACAGTTCAAAAATTAATTGTACCCTTACCAAAATGTAAAGTTTGCTGCATGCCATTTATTTCTCCGGGAAAGAAAGAAATTATTGCTTTTTTAATCGTTTATTACATGTTTTCTAAACAAGATACCACGATTTACCTATAGATATACTAACAAAAAATGCACAATTGTTTGTAGTTTCTTCACTTGATTTCAAAGTGATTTTTAATATTCATTTCAAAATTAAGGATTATCTCCCTCATGCATAGCTCTTATCCTTGGACGAATTTGGCTCCACTTGTTTGGCACGTTGTTTTTGGTTATATTTAGATCTAAAACTTCATAGTTATTTCGGATTTCAAACATTTCGGTTGAGCATCACTGAAGAGACATTATTTGTCGAAATGCGCATCTGGTGCATCAAAATTGGTACCGTATAAGTTTTACATCTAGAGGTTTTGCGGTGAAATCACATGTCAAATGCTAAATTGAAATTTTACAGCACAAATTTGTTAAGAAATAATTATATTTCGAGGTTAAAAAGTTTGCCTTGATGATTTCAAAAACTATTCTCAATTATCATGGTATCACAATTTGCTTAGCATCATGGAAAAGAAAATTTGAACAATTTTGCATATATTTCATTATCGTTTCTAACACTAGGCCTACCTCCATTTATTTCCTCTTCATACAAAATTTCCTCTTCATTAAAGTCTCAAAAGCTTACACTCGAACAGCTTCCATTTCAACAATAGCATAAATTCAATACACATTTATATTAACAAAAACAACATCACATTGTCGGTATTTTGTCGCTTACGAAACTTGGGCCGAAACGACTAGGTATCTGAGGCCGAAACGACAAGAGGCCGAAAAAACTTGAGGCCGAACGAACCTAGGGCCGAATTGTAAAAAGGCCGAAACAACTTGCATCGGTGGCTACATCAACTTACATGTTCATGTTTATACTGAATGCATGATCGTTTGGGTCATCCTGCAACAGGAATTCCAGGGTATCTTCTTCTGACATCAGGTCGTTTTAAAGATGTATAAAACAAGCCTTTGCTGTGACAGTGAAGCTGTGTTGTTTTCGTTGAAACGGAAACACGTGTGTTCCCTGTGCACAGTTCCAGGGTGCGTGCTAGTTCAGATCACTCAGAAGTAGGTTGTCGTTCGGAATGCCTCTATTTTTTTTAACACAGAGTTCGATAATCGAATTATTCCACCTCGGTTTTCCCGAAATCATTCCACTCATCGCAGTAAATTGAGTAATCAGCAATTTTGTGTAAACAGCTATTATTTCCTTCCGATATTTCACGAAGCTAGGTGTCTTTTAGTATTTTTATTAGACATAATAATAGTAGTAGTAATATTTGAATATTTACGTTCGTGTTGTCCCTCCATGTAGAAGAATGTCTGAGTATGAGCCGAAATATGTTGTTGTCAACACGGTGGAAGAAGCCGAAAAGCTAGTGACTAAGTTTGAAATAGACACAGTCACTAAATTTACAATATTTAGGCGAAATAAAGGATTTAGTCATGATCTGGATTTTAAGTACTGGATGTCGTGCAATTATGTATAAATTCCTTATATTCAGCCAAGCTCTGACATAATTAAGTAATTCCTCTTGTTTCTAACTGGTTGAATTAATTAATTAAATGAAAATACCAACTAAGAAAGTAGGTGTATGCAATGATTTTACATCTGAACTGCACCATAGCAGACACAAGTTCTATTACACATTTTAAAAAATGTATACTTTTATACGATATAGGCCTTCAAGGTCATCTGAGTGCTTTGGGAGGACAAGGGACAAAAGGAGGGTGTTAAAGTACCCTGTAATGGCACACCATTCATTATTCTTGGTTTTGATGTCAGAGAATGTCACTTTGGGCCAGACAGAAATACAATGAAAAAGAAGAAGTACCAAATGGAGAAGGTACTAGCTCGCACTGAGTTTATATGCTGCATGTCATTTTCTTCAGGATTGTGTGATTGAATTATTTTAAAATGCATTTCCAACTTTGAATATGTTTTAACTTTAATCTCATACCAATATTTAAGCATCAATAAAAAAAATTGCAATTTATGTACAAGTGTATATAATTAAATTTGCAGACCATAGAAGCAGACCAAGATCATTCTTATACACAAAAGAGCAGAACTTTGGTACAAAACACAAAAAACTTGATTGCCCTGCCAGAATTTATATGAAAAAGATATGTAAATTTCCTGATTATAAGGTAAAGCAGTAATCATAAGACATGTACTGGTAAAAATTTCGATTAATGTATTAAACTGGCCAGATTAAATATGGATTAAAGTTTATTTAAATCATAGTTTCTTTTTGTCCTTCATGAATGCTCTGGGTTCAACTTTTGGCTAATGTAGGCAAAGTGACTATCGTGCATCTTAAATATAAAATTGTGGATATTTTTCAATCACTTGAACAGATCCTTGGTCATGATTCTATCTGGAAGAGAAAACACCAAGCGCAGAAGTTGAAGAAGGCTCTTTCCGCAAATGAAGATGTGCACAGGGAAAAGGAAATTCACATTTTTTTCCCCCAGGAATTGAGAGCCACAAAAATCATTTGACAGGACAGGTTGATCAATATTTAACACAATCTTAACATAAATTCTGAAGAATAGGAAAGCTATATGAAAGGTGCATACCTACTTGTAAATTATACTTTTAAAACCATTTGATTGTTAAATTTAGTTTTACTTGACAAATTGAATGCCAAGAAGCCTGATGTGCCTTAATCACATCCTTTCCTTATTAAGTAAGAGTAATAGAAACATGGGGTTTCCAGGTAGTGTAGTGGTTAATGCAACTGTTTCTCACCGCTGCGACCTAAGTTCAAACCCCATAATTGACAGTGGCTGTATGTGAGAGGGTATGGTGGTTGTCCACTCGAACACATGGGTTTCTACTGGGTATTCTGGTTCCCTCCCACAAAATGACCCCCTAGTGCCCGTCTGTGCAAGTCTTCAAATAGCTAGCATATACCATTGTTTTTTGTATGGAACGCCAAATTAACATAAACTCAAATAATTGAAGATATCTTCAATTATTTGAAGATATCATCAATTCATTTGATGCGCACAACAATTTAATTAAAGTTCTCTTCAAATAATTAATGATATCTTCAATTCTGAATTATTGCCTGCATTCATTGAATTGATGATAGCATTAATTATTCAGCTGAATTGATGTGCACTTTAATAGAATTAATGATCTCTTCGAATGAATTAATGATATCAACAATTGAATTGATGCGTGCTACAATTCAGTTGAAGAGAGCAATAATTGATATAATGCGCACATTAAATCAATTGATGAGAGCAATAATTGAATTGATGCATTAATTCAATCATTGCTCTCTTCAATTGAATTAATGATATCTTTACTAGTAATTCATTTGAAGAGAGCAATAATTCTTTTAGAGAAAGCAACTATATGATTAAAGATATCTTCAATTCAACATATCCACAATTGAATTAATGATCTCTTTAATTGAATTGTTGCTCTCTTCAAAGGAATTGATGCGTGCATTAATTCCTTATACAAAAGCATTGTAAATAATTAATGATATCTTCAACTGAATTAAAGAGATCATCAAATTACTTATACCGAGCTCTAAGTTAATTATTGCGAGCAATATTTCTACGAAATTGATGCTCTCATCAATTGCATTGAAGAGAGCAATAATTGAATTAATGCACACATTAATTCAATTATTGCTCTCTTCAATTCAATTGATGTGCGCATTAATTGAATTGATGAGAGCAATAATTGAATTGAAGTGCACATTAATTCATTTGATGAGAGCAATAATTGATTTAATGCACTCAATTCAATGAAAGAGAGCAATAATTGAATTGATGATATCTTCAAATAATTGAAGATATACATGTATCTTCAATTATTTGAGTTTATGTTAATTTGGTGCTCCATATGTTTGTATGTCTGACTTTATAAAAATTAAGATTATTATTATTGTAGGGAAAAAATTATTGTGCAATCAACCAGCCTGGGATCATTTGTAAATTACAGGGTTGTTTACTTTTGATAGCTTGCAGGTATTTGTCTACCAATCGACAATACCATCAAGGAAAAAAAATCACATCTGATGGATGAAGGAGTGTCTAAAGTTTCAGAAATGAGACGTCACATCAAGTCATTTAGCAGGAAGGAACTTAGAATGACTGATGAAGAAAATCGACGCTTCTTTCCATTGGATAAAGATATTAGAAATCTAATGAATTCTTTCAAGGAACAGACACGGTATCTTTTACTATGTATTGTAGATTCCTTATCATATGTTTTTACTGATCAGATTTATATTCTTAAAATGACTTTTATTTCTTGAATGAAAAAATGCAAAGAACCTACTCACTGTAACATGAGTTACTACATGTAATTAGCTCACCTGAACCGAAGGTTCAAGTGAGCTTTTCTGATCAAAATTTGTCCGTTGTCTGTCGTCGTTGTTGTAAACTTTTCACAATTTTATCTTCTTCTTCAGAACTACTAGGCCAATTTCAACCAAACTTGGCCAAATGCATCCTTGGGTAAAGGGCTTTCAAGTTTGTTCAAATGAAGGGTCATGTTCATTTCAAAGGGGAGATAATCACAAAAATGCAAAAATAGAGTGGGGTCATTTAAAAATCTTCTTCTCAAGAACCACTGGGCCAGAAGAGCTGAAATTTACCTGAAAGCTTCCTGACATATTGCAGATTCAAATTTGTACAAATCATGGCCCCCGGGGGTAGGATGGGGCCACAAGGGGGATCAAAGTTTTACATACAAATATATAGAGAAAAACTTTAAAAATCTTCTCAAGAACCACTAAGCCAAAAAAGCTGAGATTTACATGAAAGCTTCCTGACATAATACAGATTCAAGTTTGTTCAAATCATGGGCTCCGGGGGTTGGAAGGGGCCACAATAGGGGATCAAAGTTTTACATACAAATATATAGGAAAAATCTTCTTCTCAAGAACCACTGAGCCAGAAAAGCTGATTTTTACATGAAAACTTTCTAACATAGTGCAGATTCAAGTTTGTTCAAATCATGGCCCCCGGGGGTAGGATGGGGTCACAATAGGGGATCAAAGATTTACATACAAATATATAGGAAATATCTTTTTCTCAATAACCACTGAGTCAGAAAAGCTGATATTTACAAGAAAACTTTCTGACATAATGCAGATTCAAGTTTGTTCAAATCATGGCCCCCGGGGGTAGGATGGGGCCACAAGTGGAGGGGTGGGTGGTCAAAGTTTTACATACAAATATAGGAAAAAGCTTTAAAAATCTTCTTCTCAAGAACCATTGGGCCAAAGAGGTTGACATTTACATGAAAGCTTTCTGACATAGTGTAGATCAAGTTTGCAAAAGTTTGTTTTGGCCATAATAGGGACTAAGGTTTTACATGCAAATATATATGGAAAGTCTTCAGATATGGGTCAAGGTGACTCAGGTGAGCGATATGGCCCATGGGCCTCTTGTTTATTTTGTAGCACAGGTAATGGGGGAAAATATGCGAATTGTTGTGTTATAGTTGTTGCAGAATTAATGTTCCTTGAAATATAAGTCACAACTATTCCCACTCCTTCTGCCTGGTGTGCAAGATAAATAATGTGGTGAAAAGAACTGATGTGCCGAAAGAGAGTCTGATATTTCAAAAAAGAGCCTGATGTGTGAAAACTTCTACTGTGAATGATAACTGATATACACTGTATATATAGTGATGTGAAACAAGTCAAATTTCTACATGTATATCCTATATTTTAGACACTGTACATGAACCTACCTATATACTTCTAAGTGATGTGAAATAAATCAAATATTTAAAACCTACCTCTAGGTGATGTGAAATAAGTCAAATTTTTAATCTCCTATATTGTAAACACCGTACATGAACTTACCTACCTCTGAGTGATGTGAAATAAGTATATTTAAAACCTCCTTCTGAGTGATGTGAAATAAGTCAATATTTAAAACCTACCTCTGAGTGAAGTGAAATAAGTCAGATTTTTATATCCTATGCCTTGGACAAATACATGAACTTTCATACTTCTGAGTGATACGAAATAAGTCGAATTTCTATATTGTGTATCGTTGACATCGAACTGTAATCTACCTAGCTCTGAGTGATGTGAAATAAGTGAAATATTTCGAACCTACATCAGAGTGATGTGAAATAAGTCAAATTTATACATCCTATGTCTGAGACATCGTATATGAAACTACCTACTTCTGAGTGATGTGAAATAAGTCGAATTTCTATATTGTGTCTTAGACATCGGACTTTTATCTACTTACCTCTGAGTGATGTGAAATTTTTATCTCCGATATTTTAAACATCGTACATGAACCTACCTACCTCCGAGTGATATGAAATAAATCAGAATTTTATAATCTATGTGTCAGACACTGTACATGAACTTGCCTACTTCTGAGAGATGTAAAATAAATCAAATTTTTAAAACCTACCTCTGAGTGATGTGAAATAAGTCGAACTTTTAAAACCTACCTCTGAGTGATGTAAAATAAGTCAGGATCTTATATCCTATGTCTTACACAGATATATGAACTTTCCTACTTCTAAGTGATACGAAATAAGTTGACTTTGTATATTGTGTATCGATGACATCGGATTTTAATCTACCTACCTCTGAGTGATGTGAAATAAGTCAAATATTTAAAACCTACCTCTGAGTGATGTGAAATAAGTCAAATTTATATATCCTATGTCTTAGACATCGTACATGAAACTACCTACTTCTGAGTGATGTGAAATAAGTCGAATTTCTTTATTGTGTGTCTTAGACATCTAACTTTTATCTACCTACTTCTGAATGATGTGAAATAGTCAAATTTTTAAAACTTACCTCAGAGTGATGTGAAATAAGTCAAATTTTATAATCGATATCTCAGACACTGTACATGAACTTACCTACCTCCGAGTGATGTGAAATAAGTCAAATATTTAAAACCTACTTCTGAGTGATGTGAAATAAGTCAGGATTTTATATCCTATGTCTCAGACACTGTACATGAACTTATCTACTTCTGAGTGATATGAAATAAGTCAAATATTTAAAACCTACTTCTGAGTGATGTGAAATAAGTCGAATATTTAAAACATACTTCTGAGTGACGTGAAATAAGTCGAATATTTAAAATCTACTTCTGAGTGATGTGAAATAAGTCAAATATTTAAAACCTACTTCTGAGTGATGTGAAATAAGTCAAATTTTTACAACCTACTTCTGAGTGATGTGAAATAAGTCGAATATTTAAAACCTACTTCTGAGTGACGTGAAATAAGTCGAATATTTAAAACTTACTTCTGAGTGATGTGAAATAAGTCGAATTTCTATATTGTGTGTCTTAGACATCTAACTTTTATCTACCTACTTCTGAATGAGGTAAAATAGTCAAATGTTTAAAACCTACCTCTGAGTGATGTGAAATCAGAAAACTTTTTATAACTACCTCTGAGTGATGTGAAATAAGTCAAATTTTATAATCGATGTCTCAGACACTGTACATGAACTTACCTACCTCCAAGTGATGTGAAATAAGTCAAGATTGTTTATATCCTATGTCTCAGACACTGTACATGAACTTATCTACATCTGAGTGATGTGAAATAAGTCAAATATTTAAAACCTACTTCTGAGTGATGTGAAATAAGTCAAATATTTAATACCTACTTATGAGTGATGTGAAATAAGTCGAATATTTAAAACCTACTTCTGAGTGATGTGAAATAAGTCAAATTTTTAAAACCTACTTCTGAGTGATGTGAAATAAGTCGAATATTTAAAACCTACTTCTGAGTGACGTGAAATAAGAAAACGTTCTATAACTACCTCTGAGTGATGTGAAATAAGTGAAATATTTCGAACTTACATCAGAGTGATGTGAAATAAGTCAAATATTTAAAACCTACTTCTGAGTGATGTGAAATAAGTCAATTTTTAAAAACCTACTTCTGAGTGATGTGAAATAAGTCAAATATTTAAAACCTACCTCTGAGTGAAGTGAAATAAGTCAGATTTTTATATCCTATGCCTTGGACAAATACATGAAATTTCCTACTTCTGAGTGATACGAAATAAGTGGAATTTCTATATTGTGTATCGTTGACATCGGACTTTAATCTACCTACCTCTGAGTGATGTGAAATAAGTGAAATATTTCGAACCTACATCAGAGTGATGTGAAATAAGTCAAATTTTTAAAACCTACCTCAGAGTGACGTGAAATAAATCTGATTTCTATATGCTATGTCTTAGACGTCGTACATGAAACTACCTACCGCAGAGTGATATGAAATAAGTCGAATTTCTATATTGTGTGTCTTAGACATCGGACTTTTATCTACCTACCTCTGAGTGATGTGAAATAAGTCACATTTTTATCTCCTACATTTTAAACATCGTACATGAACCTATCTACCTCCGATTGATGTGAAATTAGTCAAATATTTAAAACCTACCTCTGAGTGATGCTAAATAAGAAAAGTTTCTATATCTACCTCTGAGTGATGCTAAATAAGAAAAGTTTCTATATCTACCTCTGAGTGATGTGAAATAAGTCAAATTTCTATATCCTTATGTCTTAGACACCGTACATGAATTTACCTACTTCTGAGTGATGTTAAATAATTCCAATTTCTATATTCTGTGTCTTTGACATCGGACTTTAACCTATCTACCTCTGAGTGATGTGAAATAAGAAAACATTTCCATACCTACTTCTGAGTGACGTGAAATAAGTTAAATTTTTAATCTCCTATATTGTAAACACCGTACTTGAACTTACCAACCTCTGAGTGATGTGAAATAAGTCAAATATTTAAAACCTACGTCTAAGTGATTTGAAATAAGAAAACTTTCTATACCTACTGAGTAATGTGAATTAAGTCAAATATTTAAATCCTACCCCTCAGTGATGTAAAATAAGTCAAATTTCTGTACCTACCTCTGAGTGATGTGAAATGAGTAAAATTTCTATATACTATATCTTAGACACCATAAATATTTATACGATTAATTTACTACCATTATTGATTTTAATTATATTTAAATTATTATTAAATTGGTTCATGAGATCTACCCTCGGAAATGAAAATACTGGAATAAGATGGACATTGGAATCATTTCTCGAAGACCTTGATTTTGCCAATGATGTATGTCTTGTCTCTAGCAACAAACAACAAATGCAAAGAAAGACAGCACGACTAGAAACAACTGCACAGTCTATTGGTTTGGACATAAATGCAACGAAGACAAAAGTATTGGCGATAAACAATACCTGTAATACACCCATAAGAATCCAGGATCATGACATTGAAGAAATAGACAACTTTACATACAACAGGGGATACTTACTCCTCCTAGGCACCTGATCCCACCTCTGGTGTGTCCAGGGGTCCGTGTTTGCCCAACTATCTATTTTGTATTGCTTGTAGGAGTTATGAGATTGATCACTGTTCGTTATCTTCACCTTGCATACTTAGGTGCCATCATAGGGAAAGACAATGGAACATCAAAAGACATAACATCGAGAATTATTAAGGCAAGATCAACTTTTTGTCAGCTAAGACCTTTATGGAGATCTAGAAAAGTTTCCCTTAAAACTAAAGTAAAGATCTATAGCAGCAATGTCAAGTCCATATTACTTTATGGAGCAGAGTGCTGGAAACTCGTTCAGAGCGACCTTAAGAAGCTGTCATCCTTCCATAACACCTGCCTTAGGAGAATCTGCAAAATCTACTGGCCGAAAAAGATCTCTAATAAAGACCTATGGAGTAAGACTTCTCAAAAGAGCATCCAATTAGAAATTAAACAATGCAGATGGAGGTGGCTAGGGCACGCCATGAGAATGAACAAAGCATGACCAGCAAATGTCGCTCTCAGATGGACTCCTGAAGGGAAAAGTAAAAGGAGAAGATCAAAAGAAACCTGGCGAAGAATGATAGATGGAGAGTTGAAAGAGATAGGACTAACCTGGAAAGAAGCAGAAAAGAAGACAAGGGACAGACAAGTGTGGCGGGAGCTGATTTCAGCCTTATGTGCAGACATGCACGAAGAGGATTAAGTAAGTAAGTAAATTATTTTCAAAATTCTTATACTATTTATCCACCTTTCTGTTTGAAACAGCTTACACTTTTCGCAACATTAGCAACAAACATTGCTAATACGGTATTGTCTTGAATTTTGATGATGATTATTATATACATCTACTCTTGCTTGTAGTATTTTATTTCTTCCTCTTAATCCTATGCTTTTATCCATCTATATATTCTTGCATGAAATGTTTTGTTTTTATTTTGTATTCTTTTGCATATGGAGAAATTCTTACCATTTGGCTAATTTGCATGCCGCAATCTTGGAATTCGAACTATCAGTCAAATTACGTAAAGCAATTAATAGAGAAAAATATGTAAAATCACAATTGTAAACTAACCTCTGCATAAACACACGTTTCCAGCATCATACCCCATTCTTCATGTTCGTATCTCTTCAATGAAACAACTTTCAATGTAACTGATACAAAATTCGGAGTTCCATTTATAGTTAAAGTTTTGAATCGAAGAGCCCCATTTAATCCATTATAAGCATTTCAAGAATCTTTGAAAATCACAAAAAGTTCAAAAAGCAACAGATACAAAATAACGATCACTAATTCCAGCATCGGAAACGACAAATTGACATGTGTTTTTCCGGAATCTGTTCACAGATTTATTGAATTATTTCTCAAAAAAGTTCGTTTTTGAATCAAAACCACCGTTTTCGGCATTTTTAGCATTTCGGCAAAGAGACATCTACGGGGAAAATCAAGTTTAGAAAATGCAGTCATTCCCATGTATTCGTTTGATGAATAGAAATGTCATGATTTTTTCTGTCCTTGACACTTGTACTGACGTCATGAAGCCCTCTAAGGGATACCTACAAAATGTTTAAATGATTTCGGAAACCAACATTTATGTAAATATGATGCTTTACTGAACTTCATCCATTTTCAAAATAAAGGAAACATTTATTAGTAAATATGTATTCGTAACTGCAGTTAAAATAAATATTAATACTTGAGATAGAATATTGCTTGGTAAAGGTGGGATCGCCCGATGATCTGTATGTTGTTGACTAGGGGGGGGGGGGGGCTATGTTATATACATTGACTTACTGAACAGGATCATATTTGTGTAATATTATGTGGACATATATGTACGTGCCGGGGAGTATATTTTGTTTTTAAATTCAGCTCGTGTTTCAAATATTGTGTTGTTATAACTTTTCAATTTTTAAAAATTAATTTTTACACCATGATTGCAATTAAATGTACGCGGTAAAATAACTTCTGATAAAGTTACGCACTTAATGAATATTCATAACCTTAAGATCACCTGATATCAAGCTCATGAATAAAGTGGTTAGAATTTCTCCATATGGTTAATATGTGTATATGTGTACATGCATGCTATGTGTCTTTGACTTTGACATGAATGTTTGTGATAGTCGGTAAAAAAGCTCTACAGAGCTTGTGATTGATTTGTTGAATGTATATAGTGCCGACTTTAAATAAAATTCACTTTACTTTTACATTATACCTACCTACCTCTGAGTAATGTCAAATAAGACAAAATTCTATATTTGAGACACCCTATATAAACTTAAGTTTTTATATTTTGGACACGGTATATAAACTTAAGTTTCTATTTTTAGACACTAGACCAATCTCCCTCTGTGTGATGTGAAATAAGTCGAATTCGTATCTATGTATTATACTCCTCAGGACAAGACGTGAATAAATGTATTTTAATGAGAAAAACAAAATGAGAAAAATAAAGCATTATCTATTAACCATTATTTTCTATAGTTATTTGGCGATTTAATTTCGGTGAATTAAAAAACACACAAATTTGGTCTTCCTCATATTCCTGTATGAAATAGAAATAAAATATATATACAGATGTATTGTATGTATTATGACAACGACTCAATGCACCACGAGCCCGAACGAAAATGAAAAACAGAGGGCATTCCGAACGACAACCTACTTCTGAGTGATCTGAACTAGCATTTATGAAGGTGATCGGTGGGGAAATAACATATTCTGGTGATGTTACTGGTTCTACAGGTATATGTTTTGTAGACAGTAGAGGGGTGGTGATGTGTACACAACATCTGTACACTACCCACACTTCACGTGTCTGTGCATTATGCAAGCACTAGTGTTTGCACAGCTTAAATTATAAGACACATGAAAGACTGCATGGAAGATAATGACAGGGATGTCACTAAGGATCAACAAGCTCCACTTTTAATTTGGTGTCTTTTTGCATCGAATAAAGTATTTCTCATCTACCACAAACTCTTTAAAGAAGAACACTTTAACAAGAGATGGGAGATGTCTCTCATTATTCATGGAAATAATTGTCATTAACACTATTCTTTTAGCCCCTTAACTGGCCCTAAGAAATGCAGAACCACACGACCTCTATCCCTGCCCTTGGTGACTAGGTACACAGACTCTTGAATAGCAGTTAACCTTTGCTGTTCACTACAACATCCTTTTTCAAGACCACCAATCCTTTTAACACAACTTTCAAAAAATGCAATAAAATGGGAAAGTCTAACAGATTGAAACACACAAGAGTCAATGTACTATAATCATGATTTTATGCGTGTTTATAAGGAACACCTTGTGTGAAATTAAAAATATTTTTGATATTTATGATCAAGATTCCTTATAGCCAATATTCTTTCAAGCTAAACAAAGTCATTATGATGTGCATTGAAGATAGTTATTCTTAAAGGGGCATTAGCTGTCATTTTGATACCAACAATTTGATTAAATGAAAATTGCTCCATATCATACATGTATATTTCAGTAATAACACCAGTATTTAATTATTTCAAACACCTTTTAACCTCAAAACAGGCACATGTATGTTATAAATATCACATGAATTTTGGTAATTAAATAATTATTGTCTTGCAAGACAATAATTCTTCCTGATGTATTTCTGTACACTAAAAGTGGCAATCTATCGTTGTTTTATTAGCTTTCTCTTGTTTTTGTACAAAATAAATGTTTTATTAGGCATTCATATATATTTCTATACCATTGAGAAATTTTTAATAAAAAGGATGTCATCACTTTCACAGCTAATGCCCTTTGACAAACTACATAGCATATCATAATTAACTTGCTATTAATGACTATGTAACTCTTAAATTAGGTTAAGGGAATTTGATACCACAGTGAAGAATATTATATTGTAAAATGTACAAATGTGCAGCCTTGTAATTTATTAAACATAACAATAATATGATTTGACAAAGTGGATTAATCAGTAATTTACAGTATCACTTATACCATTCATAAATGTATTTTAACATAATGTATTTAGTACTATTGTGTGCTGGATTAGTTTTCAACCCCATGTAAATAATGAATTACATTCAAGGGCAACAACTCCTCTAGACACATATTCTGTTTTCAACACATTTTCTTCCATAGTCATAAGACATACATTATCATTTAAACTAATGTGTTAACGTGCATACCATAGGAAAAGATTCCACACATATATCATTACCTATTATCTATTGTGTAAATGTACATGGACTCCGTAGTTTAGATATCATATATCTAAAAATATGTTCATTTGAGATATTAATAAGTACAATGTCAGCTACAGTATGAGTTGAGGATTTTTTTCAAGTTTTGCATAGCAAAATCAGGATGGTATGTAAATCTATCCAAATACATCAGGGTCTTAGTACAGTTTCCTGCACATCCATTCATATTCCTGGTCATCCTATCTCCAACAATCTAGACATTACTTAGTTCTCTCCATGCCAGAACACATGGGGCTGAGACTCTTTCCAATCCACTCTGTTCTATTGCTTCCATCTGGATCTCATTCCAGTTTCTTCATTCTGCAATCTTTCTTTCTGCTTTTACTGTTCCTCTCCAGGTTGTTTTCGGTCTCTTAAATGCCCTCTTCCCTTCTGGTGTCCAACCTAACGCCATCTCACTGTCATTGTCACCTCCCCTCCATAGCACGTGTCCTATATGTGCAAGATAAATGATGTGGTGAAAAGAACTGATGTGCTGAAAGAGAGTCTGATATTTAAAAAAAGATCCTGATGTGTGAAAACTTCTGCTGTGAATGATAACTGATATACACTGTAATTATAGTGATGTGAAACAAGTCAAATTTCTATACTTCTGAGTGATGTGAAAGAAGTCAAATTTCTACATGTATATCCTATATTTTAACACTGTACATGAACCTACCTATCTACCTCTGTATGATGTGAAATAAGTCAAATATTTAAAACCTACCTCTGGGTGATGTGAAATTAGTCCAATCTTTAAAATCTACCTCTGAGTGATGTGAAATAAGTCAAATTTTAATCTCCTATATTGTAAACACCGTATATGAACTTACCTACCTCTGAGTGATGTGAAATAAGTATATTTAAAACCTCCTTCTGAGTGATGTGAAATAAGTCAAATATTTAAAACTTACCTCTGAGTGATGTGAAATAAGTCAAATATTTAAAACCTACCTCTGAGTGATGTGAAATAAGTCAGATTTTTATATCCTATGCCTTGGACAAATACATGAACTTTCATAATTCTGAGTGATACGAAATAAGTCGAATTTCTATATTGTGTATCGTTGACATCGAACTGTAATCTACCTACCTCTGAGTGATGTGAAATAAGTGAAATATTTCGAACCTACATCAGAGTGATGTGAAATAAGTCAAATTTATACATCCTATGTCTGAGACATCGTACATGAAACTACCTACTTCTGAGTGATGTGAAATAAGTCGAATTTCTATATTGTGTCTTAGACATCGGACTTTTTTCTACTTACCTCTGAGTGATGTGAAATTTTTATCTCCGATATTTTAAACATCGTACATGAACCTACCTACCTCCGAGTGATATGAAATAAATCAGAATTTTATAATCTATGTGTCAGACACTGTACATGAACTTGCCTACTTCTGAGGGATGTAAAATAAATCAAATTTTTAAAACCTACCTCTGAGTGATGTGAAATAAGTCGAACTTTTAAAACCTACCTCTGAGTGATGTAAAATAAGTCAGGATCTTATATCCTATGTCTTACACAGATACATGAACTTTCCTACTTCTAAGTGATACGAAATAAGTCGAATTTGTATATTGTGTATCGTTGACATCGGATTTTAATCTACCTACCTCTGAGTGATGTGAAATAAGTCAAATATTTAAAATCTACCTCTGAGTGATGTGAAATAAGTCAAATTTATATATCCTATGTCTTCGACATCGTACATGAAACTACCTACTTCTGAGTGATGTGAAATAAGTCGAATTTCTTTATTGTGTGTCTTAGACATCTAACTTTTATCTACCTACTTCTGAATGATGTGAAATAGTCAAATTTTTAAAACTTACCTCAGAGTGATGTGAAATAAGTCAAATTTTATAATCGATGTCTCAGACACTGTACATGAACTTATCTACTTCTGAGTGATGTGAAATAAGTGAAATATTTAAAACCTACTTCTGAGTGATGTGAAATAAGTGAAATATTTAAAACCTACTTCTGAGTGATGTGAAATAAGTCGAATATTTAAAACCTACTTCTGAGTGACGTGAAATAAGAAAACTTTCTATAACTACCTCTGAGTGATGTGAAATCAGTCCAATTTTTAAAACCTACCTCAGAGTGAAGTGAAATAAGTCAGATTTTTATATCCTATGCCTTGGACAAATACATGAACTTTCCTACTTCTGAGTGATACGAAATAAGTCGAATTTCTATATTGTGTATCGTTGACATCGGACTGTAATCTACCTAGCTCTGAGTGATGTGAAATAAGTGAAATATTTCGAACCTACATCAAAGTGATGTGAAATAAGTCAACTATTTAAAACCTACCTCAGAGTGACGTGAAATAAGTCGAATATTTAAAACCTACCTCTGAGTGATGTGAAATAAGTCGAATTTCTATATTGTGTGTCTTAGACATGGGACTTTTATCTACCTACCTCTGAGTGATGTGAAATAAGTCACATTTTTATCTCCTATATTTTAAACATCGTACATGAACCCACCTACCTCCGATTGATGTGAAATAAGTCAAATATTTAAAACCTACCTCTGAGTGATGCTAAATAAGAAAATTATCTATATCTACCTCTGAGTGATGTGAAATAAGTCGAATTTCTATATCTTTATGTCTTAGACACCGTACATGAATTTACCTACTTCTGAGTGGTGTGAAATAATTCCAATTTCTATATTCTGTGTCTTTGACATCGGACTTTAACCCATCTACCTCTGAGTGATGTGAAATAAGAAAAAAATCCCATACCTACTTCTGATTGTTAAGCCGTTCTTGGCACACTGATTTTGACTGCGGATAACTCCGTTTACCTGATCAGGATATGGGGCTCACGGCGGGTGTGACCGGTCAACAGGGGATGCTTACTCCTCCTAGGCACCTGATCCCACCTCTGGTGTGTCCAGGGGTCCGTGTTTGCCCAACTATCTAATTTGTATTGCTTGTAGGAGTTATGAGATTGATCACTGTTCGTTATCTTCACCTTGCATACCTACTTCTGAGTGACGTGAAATAAGTTAAATTTTTAATCTCCTATATTGTAAACACCGTACATGAACTTACCAACCTCTAAGTGATGTGAAATAAGTCAAATATTTAAAACCTACGTCCAAGTGATTTGAAATAAGAAAACGTTCTATATCTACTGAGTAATGTGAATTAAGTCAAATATTTAAATCCTACCCCTCAGTGATGTAAAATAAGTCAAATTTCTGTACCTACCTCTGAGTGTTGTGAAATGAGTAAAATTTCTATATACTATATCTTAGACACCGTAAATATTTATACGATTAATTTACTACCATTATTGATTTTAATTATATTTAAATTATTTTCAAAATTCTTATACTATTTATCCACCTTTCTATTTGAAACAGCTTACACTTTTCGCAACATTAGCAACAAACATTGCTAATACGGTATTGGCTTGAATTTTGATGATGATTATTATATACATCTACTCTTGCTTGTAGTATTTTATTTCTTCCTCTGAATCCTATGCTTTCTTCCATCTATATATTCTTGCATGAAATGTTTTGTTTTTATTTTGTATTCTTTTGCATTGTTGCGCCCGTGAGATATACTTTTATGCTGTCTGACGTGTTTCATACCGATTGTTAAGCCGTTCTTGGCACACTGATTTTGACTGCGGATAACTCCGTTTACCTGATCAGGATATGGGGCTCACGGCGGGTGTGACCGGTCAACAGGGGATGCTTACTCCTCCTAGGCACCTGATCCCACCTCTGGTGTGTCCAGGGGTCCGTGTTTGCCCAACTATCTATTTTGTATTGCTTGTAGGAATTATAAGATTGATCACTGTTCGTTATCTTCACCTTGCATTAGGATGATTCCGATAGAGTTTAAGACTGATATCACTTAAAAGTGTTAGAAATTCTCATTTGTTTATTACCTGGATGTCATTAGACGTAGAGACAGGAAATGCTTTTCGCACGATAATTACAGAATCCGTATGATAGGGACGGATATTTTCCGGATTTAGGAAGGACACGTCGACACTTCAAGTTTTAGAAACGAAACTTTATAGATAAAATGCTTAGATTACATTAAAAATCATAGATAAATTACCAAGTTATATACGAATTATATTAGTAAGTCAGAAAATCTCACTTTATTGAGAAAAGCATGTTTTAGGAGTGTTAGGTACAGTACATGACGTAATCAGCTGCACCATTGCGTCAAGATATAAAAGCCGCGAATCATAGTCCGCGGCGACAGAATTCCGCAAAAATATATTACATTACGAAGTTTGGCACCGACTGCTGCACCGAAGTTGAGGTATTTCCTTTATTTTAGCAAATACTTTAAGTATTAAAATACGTAGCTTATTTAGATTATCTAGATAGTACAAGAAAGGGAATTTTAGAGAATTAAAGTATAGTAAATTTATTGAGTACTTAGAAATTAATATTAATTCTTGTCGTGAAACTTGATAGTCGGTGCACTCGGGGTTCTGTCCCTGGGAGACACGCAAGGTCTCTCCCAGTTAGTTACTAGTTATATTTTATAGTTTATAGTTATTAAAGTTATTGTTATTTCAACGGATCTAGTTGGATCTAATATAAATTAGAAAACTTAGATAAGTTTATAGTTCGGTGCAAAGTTGCACCGTCACCGCACATTTCAGGTGCGTTGAATTTAGAATTGATTAATTATATCTTCTGTATGAATGTATACTTGGTAGCGGTAAATTTGCATGGCATGCATATGATATATCCCTGTTCATCGAATATATAGTCTATGACGGTGTTATAGATTTAGGGTGGTGGACTTTAGTAGTTTAGACGCACGGAGTAGTTTTAGAGTCGGTGCAGAAGCACCTTGCACCGAGTTACTTAGATATCGTACTTAGTTTAACAATGTTCTATATGCATGATATGCTATAGATGTTGGGGTTGGATTTTACGTATAATTAAATTAGTTCAGGTTGTAATTCTGATGCCATTGTAATCTAGTAGAATATTAGACTAGTCGTAGTGTTCGAGAACGACTACACCTGTAGCACCCAACACCGGACAATTAATTACACCGGACACCTAGTAGCACCGGGCACCGATCAATACCGGATTTCCATCAGTGTTTTATTACTAAGACATTTTAGCCGAGCAATTGAACTGTGACTATACTTGTGTTTTTGATACTATCAATAAATTATTGTATTAACTATTATACATTTTCTTCATTGATATAGATAGGTACATTCGAACCCTATTATTGTAACGAGCCTCATAGGTACCGGGTAGATACCTTCTTGGTGTCTTATCATAGATTTTATAATATACATCCAACAGTCGTTACAGCATATGGAGAAATTCTTACCATTTGGCTAATTTGCATGCCGCCATCTTGGAATTCGAACTATCTGTCAAATTACGTAAAGCAATTAATAGAGAAAAATATGTAAAATCACAATTGTAAACTAACCTCTGCATAAACACACGTTTCCAGCACCATACCCCATTCTTCATGTTCGTATCTCTTCAATGAAACAACTTTCAACACCTGATCCCACCTCTGGTGTGTCCAGGGGTCCGTGTTTGCCCAACTATCTAATTTGTATTGCTTGTAGGGGTTATGAGATTGATCACTGTTCGTTATCTTCACCTTGCATGTAACTGATACAAAATTCGGAGTTCCATTTATAGTTAAAGTTTTGAATCGAAGAGCCCCATTTAATCCATTATAAGCATTTCAAGAATCTTTGAAAATCACAAAAAGTTCAAAAAGCAACGGATACAAAATAACGATCACTAATTCCAGCATCGGAAACGACAAATTGACATATGTTTTTCCGGAATCTGTTCACAGATTTATTGAATTATTTCTCAAAAAAGTTCGTTTTTGAATCAAAACCACCGTTTTCGGCATTTTTAGCATTTCGGCAAAGAGACATCTATGGGGAAAATCAAGTTTAGAAAATGCAGTCATTCCCATGTATTCGTTTGATGAATAGAAATGTCATGATTTTTTCTGTCCTTGACACTTGTACTGACGTCACGAAGCCCTCTAAGGGATACCTACAACATGTTTAAATGATTTCGGAAACCAACATTTATGTAAATATGATGCTTCACTGAACTTGATCCATTTTCAAAATAAAGGAAACATTTATTAGTGAATATGTATTCGTAACTGCAGTTAAAATGAATATTAATACTTGAGATAGAATATTGCTTGGTAAAGGTGGGATCGCCCGATGATCTGTATGTTGTTGTCTAGGGGGAGGGGGGCTATGTTATATACATTGACTTACCGAACAGGATCCTATTTGTGTAATATTATGTGGACAAATATGTACGTGCCGGGGAGTATATTTTGTTTTTAAATTCAGCTCGTGTTTCAAATATTGTGTTGTCAAAACTTTTCAATTTTTAAAAATTAATTTTTACACCATGATTACAATTAAATGTACGCGGTAAAATAATTTCTGATAAAGTTACGCACTTAATGAATATTCATAACCTTAAGATCACCTGATATCAAGCTCATGAATAAAGTGGTTAGAATTTCTCCATATGGTTAATCTGTGTATATGTGTACATGCATGCTATGTGTCTTTGACCTTGACATGAATGTTTGTGATAGTCGGTTAAAAAGCTCTACAGAGCTTGTGATTGATTTGACAAATCAATGTATATAGTGCGGACTTTAAATAAAACTCACTTTACTTTACTTTTACATTATACCTACCTACCTCTGAGTGATGTCAAATAAGACAAAATTCTATATTTGAGACACCCTGTATAAACTTAAGTTTTTATATTTTGGACACGGTATATAAACTTAAGTTTCTATTTTTAGACACTAGACCAATCTCCCTCTGTGTGATGTGAAATAAGTCGAATTCGTATCTATGTACTATACTCCTCAGGACAAGACGTGAATAAATGTACTTTAATGAGAAAAACAAAATGAGAAAAATAAAACATTATCTATTAACCATTATTTTCTATAGTTATTTGGCGATTTAATTTCGGTGAATTAAAAAATACACAAATTTGGTCTTCCTCATATTCCTGTATGAAATAGAAATAAAATATATATACAGAGGTGTTGTATCTATTATGACAACGACTCAATGCACCACGATTGAGAAATTTTTAATAAAAAGGATGTCATCACTTTCACAGCTAATGCCCTTTGACAAACTACATAGCATATCATAATTAACTTGCTGTTAATGACTATGTAACTCTTAAATTAGGTTAAGGGAATTTGATACCACAGTGAAGAATATTATATTGTAAAATGTACAAATGTGCAGCCTTGTAATTTATTAAACATAACAATAATATGATTTCACAAAGTGTATTAATCTGTAATTTACAGTATCACTTATACCATTCATAAATGTATTTTAACATAATGCATTTAGTACTATTGTGTGCTGGATTATTTTTCAACCCCATGTAAATAATGAATTACATTCAAGGGCAACAACTCCTCTAGACACATATTCTGTTTTCAACACATTTTCTTCCATAGTCATAAGACATACATTATCATTTAAACTAATGTGCTAACATGTGCATACCATAGGAAAAGATTCCACACATATATCATAACCTCTTATCCATTGTGTAAATGTACATGGACTCCGTAGTATAGATATCGTATGTCTAAAAATATGTTCATTTGAGATATTAATAAGTACAATGTCAGCTACAGTATGAGTTGAGGATTTTTTTTTCAAGTTTTGCATAGTAAAAACAGGATGGTATGTAAATCTATCCAAATACATCAGGGTCTTAGTACAGTTTCCAGCACATCCATTCATATTCCTGGTCATCCTATCTCCAACAATCTAGACATTACTTAGTTCTCTCCATGCCAAAACACATGGGGCTGAGACTCTTTCCAATCCACTCTGTTCTATTGCTACCATCTTGATCTCATTCCAGTTTCTTCATTCTGCAATCTTTCTTTCTGCTTCTACTGTTCCTCTCCAGGTTGTTTTCGGTCTCTTACATGCCCTCTTCCCTTCAGGAGTCGTATGCATAAAAATTCTAAGAATTTTCTTAAGTATATACTTAAATTTCTTAAGTATATACTTAGCTAAGTAAGATTCTTAAGTTCCGTTGCATAAAACCTCTAAGCAACATGCTTAGTTGTTTTTAGCTAAGTACATCGCAATGTGCTTAAGTTTATCGTTGCTATGTCAAACGTCATTTCCGCTTTCACTTTACCGTAAACACAGATTGCATGGAGTTGAACATTTTCTTGATAAGTCTCTCTTGTATCGCTAATAAATGATGGAATACTATAATTTTTTGTGTTATGCAAGGTTAATAAAATAAATAGACCAAAAATGAAATGTCGTTTTATATGACGTTATATCCGATTTTATCGTCTGCATCTGCATTGATCCTTGAAAATATGGCAGAAAGAGAAGGTGTTGAGAGTCAGTCATTACAGACAACTAAGAAAAGAAAACCGAATTGGACAGCAGATGAATGCTTGTTTTTAAGCAAGTGTGTAGACGAACATAAAAGTATCCTTCGAGCTAAATTCGGAACGGGGGTTACGACATTAAAGAAACGGGAGATTTGGAGGAAAATCACAGATGCCATCAATGCCTCTTCCTCCACCAAGCGAACGGTGGAGGAGGTTGATAAGAAATGGCACAATATACAGATGAAGGGGAAAGCAGAGCTGGCAGACGCACGACGTAGTGTGAAACAAACGGGTAAACGAATATATATTAAATCTATATAGTATATATAGGCCTATAGTATGCATTTCAAATTTGCTTGAAAAACATACACGAACAAGACAGGCACTAAATCCATTCCCCGTAATGTGCTGATGATGAACTATATTTCTTTACTATCGCATTTATAAATAAATAGAGACCTAGGCACTCGATGGTAGCCTAATTGTATGTTATCTTACCGTACCATCTAGTGTGTATCCAAACAGGCCCAATATCATATGTTGTTTCTGTATTCAGCAATCAAATCCTCAACAAATTCGAATATCGCAGTCTGCACAAAGTTATAAACAGTAAACAAAATGTCGAAATATGCATCGTCATTGACTGAAATGACGTAATATTATTCAAAGGTTATGTCCCTTTTTTGCCCCCCCCCCTCTTCCGGTCATGAATAGATCCTTATAAATCATGAAAAAGTAAGTGTGGAAAGTTAGCTTACATAGGTGACGTATAAGCCATTGCTATTTTGAGAAATTTTTAATTTAACTTAATGACAGAAAAATATGAATAATGTAAAACCTTTGATCGATATGACCCTTCTAAATAAATATAATGTGCATGCATAAAGTACAGGGATAACCCACGGAAGCTCGAAATTGATTTGCAACGGGACCCTTTGATGCACGGATATTGGCACTAGGGGATCGAACTCGGGTCACAACTGTTACTGTAGAAGCGAGAGCGCTAACTCCGCCCTACGCGGACACCTGCTTTTTTAACTATGAAATCTCTAAATTATGACAAAAGTTCAGAATGAGAATAGATCTACCTTGATTTAATTTACCTAATGACTAATTAAAAAAACAACCTTGGTGATTTCATCTTAAATTTGATAGAATAAGTAAGACTTTGTAATGTAGAAATAAATATAGGATGTCCCATGGTTTGTGGTTTGATTTGAATTATGTTCAACAAGCTGTGTGTTTTCTAGATTATACAGAAAATACATAATTATTATGATGTGTGATTTTTTTTCTCAATAACTACCCACCCAAAGCTGGCCCTATCTATGCAATACAGGCACTTAAAAAGGAATTTTTCAAACAATTTTTCATCATCTAATTATTACCAGGGCGGATCGAGGAATTTTGAAGGGGGGGGGGGTACAATTAATTCTGGTTTTCAAAATTGGGGGTAGATCTTAAAGATGCGTAGTTTATACTTTTCTTTAGCAAAATCATGTGACGAAAGGGGGGGTCTAACTCCCGGATCCCCTCTGGATCCACCACTGATTACAAACTTCAGACAGTCTTTGATTCCTTGATGCATTTGAGTATGAATTATTTTCTTTTATTTCTAAAGAATAAATACTTGCATTAATTTCGAAATTACACATAATTGACTAGTTTAGCATTTTTTTTATACTAGCAAGTATTCTTCTATCCCAACATTCGAACGCATCAATTATCCCCCCCCCTCCCCCATTAGGCAACCGGTCCAAGCTGCTACCATCTCTATGTGCAATATCGATTGATAGATATATTATAGGATTGAACATTCTTTTTAAAGAATTTATCGATGTGTAAACTCTGGACATTTTACTCACAAACGGAGTAAAAGTGCAAGGCACTTTTATGTTAAGTTTGTGTGTAAAATGTTCAGAATTTACACATAATAAATTCTTCCAAAAAAAAATAATGTTTGATTCCCTGTATTATCAATTTCAAAAATTTGAATAGTTTTCCCGCACTGTGTTATTTGTTTTCAGGCGAGTGCATGTACGTATGCATAGCGTTTTGGGATTTATTGATGTGTAAATTCACGATTAGATTTGTTTTTGTCCAATCAAAACAATTGTAATAAATAACATTAGAATTATACTACATTATTTATCATTACTTGTTTTGGCACCAGCGTATTTTGTTTAATTTTGTAGGCGGTGGACCAGCGGGAAAACCTTTAACGCCATTAGCAGAAGCAGTTGGGAGTGTTATTGGTACCAACAATATAAGTATCAGTGGGATCCCTGGTACAGTTGACACAACATATCTAATGCTCGACAGACCAAAGATCAGCACGGAAACCACAGCGAGTACGATGTATGTTCAGGAATTTTATACACCATTTCTTAATTCTTGGATTGAAAATTGAAAAAAAAAATTTTTTTTATCCATGTATAAGAATTCGATTCCTTTTATTTCAGTGAATCAGATGGCCTTGTGACTCAAGATCTCCATGTCATCAGCACCAGTGAATCTGGAGATGGGCAGCAACAAATAAACTTTGTTACTGTCCCACAGCCAAACGCATGTCCTACCAATGTTTGCACCCACACCGTAATTGACCCGCATCTGCAAAAGCAGAAGCTAGAACTAGAAATTGAGAATCTCACCCTCCGAAACAAGTTTATACGACTTCAGATTGAAAGAATTGAAGGAGTAGATACAAGTAGTGAATTATAAGCGCTTTGACACGAATTTACTCACATTTAGTAATTATCAAATAGTTCTATAATCTTGAATTAAATAATGCTGCCAGTACTTTTTTAATTATTTGTATCTTTTCATTTACTGTTACGCAGTGACCACATACCTGTTTACATAAAATGAGCAGAAACAATGTGATTTCTGTAAGCTCGACCATCTGTACCCTGGATATCTGCAGCCATGTGGTCATTGGCATTTCCATTGTCATTGTAAGCCTCTGCGTTGTCATCATCGTCAGGGAGGGGCAGATTGAACATTTTTGCGATGTTATGTAAAACTCCGCATGCTATGATGACATTGCTGGCACGTTGAGGATGCTGACGTATTTCTCCATGAAGAACATGGAACCGTCTTTTTAAGTGACCAATTGTTCTCTCAACAAGGGTGCAAGTGCACTTATGCGACCTTTTAAAAATGAAGATATACTTTGAGAAAAATAATTGGGGGGGGGGGGGGGGTGTCAGAGGTGTGTGTTACATTCATATATAGATAGAGAAGAAAGAGAGATGTGTGTGAATGAAAATATGCAGTTCCAAAGTATATCCACATGAAGATGGATATTAGAATCCAGAATGCGTTAGTGTTTTGAATATACTTTTGAGTTGTATATTTTCTTTCTTTCTTTTTTTTAATCTATTATTTTTGTACTCTATGTTAGTCCCTAAGCCATGTTTTTTCTAAAGTTTTAAAGATACACGCATGTCAACAACAAAAATTCGACTTGTATCTTTCGTAATAGTTAACATGAATGATATCTATGTTTGTTATGCAGAATGGGGCGAGCGAATTTAAACTGGGTCGAAATGCCTCGGTACCGTTTACCGAAAGCAGCAACCCCAACAATTTGGATGAACAGCAGTGTCCTCATCATGATGGGTGTGCTGTTAGAGAATATGAGAATATTTCTCGTAATATAAGCGATAAGTGTTTATTTTTCAAAGTGCTCCGATTTATATTAGGCCCTAATTTCCTTACCTGTTGTACCGTGACTGTGGACCAGCTTGTGGATTTAAAAAAGGTGTCAGCAGCCAGTCTTTCCCAGGATAACCGCTATCACCGAGAAGATGGCATTTCACGGGCAATAAACGTCGTTGAAAGAGCTGAAATAGACCACTCTCCCTCAGTATTCTGGCATCGTGAGTCGCTCCCGGCCAGCTTGCCACGATGTCTAAAATCTTATAACTGGCATCACATACAATCTGTACATTTATACTGTGAAAGTTTTTCCGGTTGACATACTCCACTTCGTGTTCACTGGGAGCTATAATTCGCACATGAGTTCCATCAATCGCCCCAACCACGCCAGGGAAACCAGCAATGGCAAAAAAGTCAACCTGGTGCTTTCGAATAGTTCCTGGGTCCATTGGAAAGGAAACGAATCGCTTGACAATATTTGGTTGAACAAGAGCGGTAGTAACTCTTTGAATTATTCTTGAAACCGTTGACTGGTGAAGACCAAAGTTGTCACCACTACATAGCTGCATCTTACCTGTAGCATAGTATCTCAAGGCAACCATGACTTGCACAATTGCAGGTACACTGTGATTTCTGTTGGTCAAAGGCATAATGTCATTTTGAATTAAATCTGTTATAAATTCAATTCCTTCCTGATCAAATCTAAATATGTGCTGCGGTTCTGCTGCTGTCATTGATTCTAAGGGATTAATTCGTGGTTTGAATGTTCTCTGTTTTCTGTCAGTCATTTTGTTCTTGCTAAGCAATATGCTTAAGAACTTAAGACAAGTAAAGACCATGCTTAACTTTAAGCATATACTAAGCATATACTTAAGAGTTAAGAAGTTTTATGCATTCTGCTAAGCAATATGCTAAGTAAAATCTCAACCTGCTAAGCAAGAAATTCATACTTAAGTATATGCTTAAGGACTTAAGAATGTTTATGCATACGACTCCAGGAGTCGTATGCATAAAAATTCTAAGAATTTTCTTAAGTATATACTTAAACTTCTTAAGTATATACTTAGCTAAGTAAGATTCTTAAGTTCCGTTGCATAAAACCTCTAAGCAACATGCTAAGTTGTTTTTAGCTAAGTACATCGCAATATGCTTAAGTTTATCGTTGCTATGTCAAACGTCATTTCCGCTTTCACTTTACCGTAAACACAGATTGCATGAAGTTGAACATTTTCTTGATAAGTCTCTCTTGTATCGCTAATAAATGATGAAATACTATATTTTTTTGTGTTATGTAAGGTTAATAAAATAAATAGACCAAAAATCAAATGTCGTTTTATATGACGATATATCCGATTTTATCGTCTGCATCTGCATTGATCCTTGAAAATATGGCAGAAAGAGAAGGTGTTGAGAGTCAGTCATTACAGACAACTAAGAAAAGAAAACCGAATTGGACAGCAGATGAATGCTTGTTTTTAAGCAAGTGTGTAGAAGAACATAAAAGTATCCTTCGAGCTAAATTCGGAACGGGGGTTACGACATTAAAGAAACGGGAGATTTGGAGGAAAATCACAGATGCCATCAATGCCTCTTCCTACACCAAGCGAACGGTGGAGGAGGTTGAGAAGAAATGGCACAATATACAGATGAAGGGGGAAAGCAGAGCTGGCAGACGCACGACGTAGTGTGAAACAAACGGGTAAACGAATATATATTAAATCTATATAGTATATATATAGTATGCATTTCAAATTTGCTTGAAAAACATACACGAACAAGACAGGCACTAAATCCAGTCCCCATAATGTGCTGATGATGAACTATATTTCTTTACTATCGCATTTATAAATAAATAGAGACCTAGGCACTCGAGGGTAGCCTAATTGTATGTTATCTTACCGTACCATCTAGTATGTATCCAAACAGGCCCAATATCATATGTTGTTTCTGTATTCAGCAATCAAATCCTCAACAAATTCGAATATCGCAGTCTGCACAAAGTTATACACAGTAAACAAAGTGTCGAAATATGCATCGTCATCGACTGAAATGACGTAATATTATTCAAAGGTTATGTCCCTTTTTTGCCCCCCACCCCCCCCCCCCCCCCACCCCCCCCTCTTCCGGTCATGAATAGATCCTTATAAATCATGAAAAAGTAAGTGTGGAAAGTTAGCTTACATAGGTGACGTATAAGCCATTGCTATTTTGAGAAATTTTTAATTTAACTTAATGACAGAAAAATATGAATAATGTGAAACTTTGATCGATATGACCCTTCTAAATAAATATAATGTGCATGCACTTAAAAAGGAATTTTTCAAACAATTTTTCATCATCTAATTATTACCAGGGCGGATCGAGGAATTTTGAAGGGGGGGGGGGTACAATTAATTCTGGTTTTCAAAATTGGGGGTACATCTTAAAGATGCGTAATTTATACTTTTCTTTAGCAAAATCATGTGACGAAAGGGGGGGGGGTCTAACTCCCGAATCCCCTCTGGATCCGCCACTGATTACAAACTTCAGACAGTCTTTGATTCCTTGATGCATTTGAGTATGGATTATTTTCTTTTATTTCTAAAGAATAAATACTTGTATTAATTTCGAAATTACACATAATTGCCTAGTTTAACATTTTTTTTTTATGCTAGCAAGTATTCTTCTATCCCAACATTCGAACGCATCAATTACGTACCCTGGATATCTGCAACTATGTGGTCATTGGCATTTCCATTGTCATTGTAAGCATCTGCGTTGTCATCATCGTCAGGGAGGGGCAGATTGAACATTTTTGCGATGTTATGTAAAACTCCGCATGCTATGATGACATTGCTGGCACGTTGAGGATGCTGACGTATTTCTCCATGAAGAACATGGAACCGTCTTTTTAAGTGACCAATTGTTCTCTCAACAAGGGTGAGAGTGCACTTATGCGACCTTTTAAAAATGAAGATATACTTTGAGAAAAATAATTGGGGGGGGGGTGTCAGAGGTGTGTGTTACATTCATATATAGATAGAGAAGAAAGAGAGATGTGTGTGAATGAAAATATGCAGTTCCAAAGTATATCCACATGAAGATGGATATTAGAATCCAGAATGCGTTAGTGTTTTGAATATACTTTTGAGCTGTATATTTTCTTTCTTTCTTTTTTTAATCTATTATTTTTGTACTCTATGTTAGTCCCTAAGCCATGTTTTTTCTGCCATGTTTTTTTCTAAAGTTTTAAAGATACACGCATGTCAACAACAAAAATTCGACTTGTATCTTTCGTAATAGTTAACATGAATGATATCTATGTTTGTTATGCAGAATGGGGAGAGCGAATTTAAACTGGGTCGAAATGCCTCGGTACCGTTTACCGAAAGCAGCAACCCCAACAATTTGGATGAACAGCAGCGTCCTCGTCATGATGGGTGTGCTGCTAGAGAATATGAGAATATTTCTCGTAATATAAGCGATAAGTGTTTATTTTTCAAAGTGCTCCGATATATATTAGGCCCTAATTTCCTTACCTGTTGTACCGTGACTGTGGACCAGCTTGTGGATTTAAAAAAGGTGTCAGCAGCCAGTCTTTCCCAGATAACCGCTATCACCGAGAAGATGGCATTTCACGGGCAATAAACGTCGTTGAAAGAGCTGAAATAGACCACTCTCCCTCAGTATTCTGGCATCGTGAGTCGCTCCCGGCCAGCTTGCCACGATGTCTAAAATCTTATAACTGGCATCACATACAATCTGTACATTTATACTGTGAAAGTTTTTCCGGTTGACATACTCCACTTCGTGTTCACTGGGAGCTATAATTCGCACATGAGTCCCATCAATCGCCCCAACCACGCCAGGGAAACCAGCAATGGCAAAAAAGTCAACCTGGTGCTTTCGAATAGTTCCTGGGTCCATTGGAAAGGAAACGAATCGCTTGACAATATTTGGTTGAACAAGAGCGGTAGTAACTCTTTGAATTATTCTTGAAACCGTTGACTGGTGAAGACCAAAGTTGTCACCACTACATAGCTGCATCTTACCTGTAGCATAGTATCTCAAGGCAACCATGACTTGCACAATTGCAGGTACACTGTGATTTCTGTTGGTCAAAGGCATAATGTCATTTTGAATTAAATCTGTTATAAATTCAATTCCTTCCTGATCAAATCTAAATCTGTGCTGCAGTTCTGCTGCTGTCATTGATTCTAAGGGATTAATTCGTGGTTTGAATGTTCTCTGTTTTCTGTCAGCCATTTTGTTCTTGCTAAGCAATATGCTTAAGAACTTAAGACAAGTAAAGACCATGCTTAACTTTAAGCATATACTAAGCATATACTTAAGAGTTAAGAAGTTTTACGCAATCTGCTAAGCAATATGCTAAGTAAAATCTCAACCTGCTAAGCAAGAAATTCATACTTAAGTATATGCTTAAGGACTTAAGAATGTTTATGCATACGACTCCTGGTGTCCAACCTAACGCCATCTCACTGTCATTGTCACCTCCCCTCCATAGCACGTGTCCTATATAGTTCCATCACCGTCTCCTCAGCTCATTGTTTATTGCATTCATGTCCGCCCTGTCTGCCACTTTTTTTCATCATTTTCTGCCTTTATCCCCAGTATCCTCTGCAAGCATCTGATCTGGTAAGCATCTTTTGACTTCCCACCTTGTCACCTTCCAAGACATGGACATGCAAAATTTCTGAAAAAATAAATGCAAATATACCCCATGATAAATTTTAAATACATGCATCGTAAACAGTACAAAAGAGCATTATCGCTCACCGGGGTAACCTCGGCCCTGCCATTGTAAAGTTGTTGTGATTTTAAAAAGATTTCAATCTTTATTCCCATGAAAAATGTTGATCCCATATTGTGGCCCCAGCCTATATGAGCCCAAAAGGATCACAACATTACTGAAAATGAATTCACATAACACAGAAATGCCTCAATACCAATATGATTGACATGATCTTGCTGTTCTGGATAAGACCAAGGTCACAAGGTAATTGATCATGGTATGATACAAAAGATCTTGCCATAAGAAATCTTTATACAAAATATGAAAGCTCTATCTTAAGGTAGTGATTGCATGGGTCATTGAAAATTAATGAATCTATGAATTTTTTTTTATTTTTACATATTTTGTAGTTGACAATAACTGTAACTCATTGTGAAATTATAATATAATATATGGTTTTCACGAATTGTGACGCTACGGTTGCCATGGTATCCCCTCTTGTCGACTTTCCATAATAAATGGTACATGTATTTCAGATGGTTTTTAAGATTGAAACAAAAAGAGTAAGTGATATAAATTGAGAAAAAGATAACAGCCAGTGCTGCTTTTTAGAATACACACTTTTTGATTTCTCTTAACATCCACGTTACATATTAGTATTCCAGATTTATGTGTACTAACACCATACACATGTTATGAAATTCATAGCATATCATTATTTTAATATAGGCCTAGTGGTTTGTGAATTAAATTTACATGCTGTAAGACTGAAAATTAACGGGGGGGGGGGGGTATATGCATTTTGGAGACTTAGGGCCTAAAGACTATTATTTAAAAGATAATTAGTTACATAAAGAATTTTTCATTTGTATTGTATTTCATTCCTATAGTTCTAAACATATTTTCACTTTACCCTGTGCTTGGTTTTAGCTGCAAGTTTTTGTGTCCATCGTCTGTCATTATTACTGATGTTTAAGCGCTTGCCGTATTCCGGGATCGCAAGCGAAAATAGCCTCTTTTTAGATACTACATGAATAAACCACGTGATGCCTTGCAATCACTACCTTAAATAGTTGAGATATTTTGAGGTCCGTGTTTGCCCAACTATCTATTTTGTATTGCTTGTAGGAGTTATGAGATTGATCACTGTTCGTTATCTTCACCTTGCATTGAATAGGTCAGATTTTTATCAAAAGTAGGTCAAACTTCCAGGTCAAAGTCTCAAGACTGAACACCGTTACATCACATGAAAGAACTTTTCTTAAAGAATGTATATATACAAAATATAAAAGCCTTAGCTTAAATAGTTCAAGAAATATTTTGTTAAATGATTTTTTCTATATACTTGTATGTAAAACCTTTATCCCCTATTGAGGCCCACCCTACCCTCGGATCCATGATTTAAAAAAATTGAATCTGCACTATGTCAGAGAGCTGTCATGTAAATTTGAAATTTCCTGGCCCAGTGGTTCTTGTGGAGATTTTTAAATGACTCCCCTCCTATTTTTACATTTTTGTGATTACCTCCCCTTTGAAGGGGACATGGCCTTTCATTTCAACAAACTTAACCCATGGATGATGTACGCCAAGTTTGGTTGAATTTGGCCCAGTGGTTCTGGAGAAGATGAAAATGTGTAACGTTTACAGACATACGGCAGATAAAAGGTGATTAAAATAGCTTACTTGAGCTTTCAGCTCAGGTGAGCTAACAATATATCTTTTAAGATGTTTCAGCATATATTTATCTTTCATTAATAAAAACTTCTTACTCTGCCCCTTTTCTTTTCAGTGGAATGAAATCTGGGTTGTAAGGTGTTAGTTACAATACTAGCCATTTTTTGTTGATTTTTAGCTTTCTGGAAACGTCATTTTGAAGTTTCAGGTAGGCTTTGTTTCCTGAAATTAAACTTTAAAAGAAAAAAAATGTTAGAATTTCTGATTTTATTTTAAACTATGTACATGTATTTGGAATAAGTAAATACTTGTAATGTTCAAGGGACATTATATGGAACGAGTGTGGGATTTTAATATCAATTTATATACTTAGCTGTTACCTTCCCATTGCATGTGTCATGGAAGGATGGTTGTATAGGACATCAGCTGCTGATTCACAATGGCCTTTCTTGTTTTTCCTTGGTATTTTGAGTTGCATTCCCTTTTCGTCTGAATTACATTGGTTTCCATCTGTCTGAATATTGAAAATGTTGTCAGATTTCACATATGAGTTAAATGTAGATATTGTTGGAGACTATCATTTTCATAATTTTTTTCCATTTAACAAGCCTCGAACATCTTGTATTTAGTGGCTTTGTGTTACCACCATGATTTTGACCTTCAATTCTTATTGAATCTATTAAATCTGGGTAGATCTACAGTTCACAGACAATACCCATAGTCTAGTCAATCTAGCTCAAAAATGAGCAAAACCTCAAACTAATTGCAACAGAAATGAAATTTTGATTATTCATGCAAGAAAACACATGCAAACAACATATTAAAAATCGGCTTTTGTATTTCCATGGGAAAATTGGAATTTTGGGGTAAAAGGATGTGTTTTTTCATGAAAATCGCTAAAAACTGGAAATTGAAGAAAATGTCCATTTTATGTAACATACAGTAAAAATAAGTTTCATATCTCAAATTTCAACCTGGAAATGTTCGATTATTTTTTTTTACAGCAGAATATATTCTTTCCTTGACTGTAATTTTTGGGTAAAATCTTGCTTTTTTTAATATAATTGTTAAAGATTGAAATTTTAAGAAGAAAACCCACATTTTGTCATACATTTGAGTCTACCAATAAAAAAAATGAAGTTAGGATTTATTTTAAAAACTGCTCAACAAGTAAGATATATAGATTATTGGCAATATATATGAAAAATACCATTTCAGGTAGGAAAACCTACCTTTTTCTGAAACAAAAATAGTGAAAAACTGGAAATGATAGGAAATGACTGTTTTATAGAAGAGATGACATTGATCTTATAAATTTAAGAATAAAACTTCCAAATGCACAACTAAACTTTTCTGCACCAATATTTATTTTCCCTTGCTGAATTTTGGGCTGAAATCTTCATTTTCCAACAAAAATCGTTAAAAACTGGATTTTGGAAGAAAATACTTTTTCCTGTCCATTAGGCATATATGAGTTACCACATGAAGATTTATACATTAAAACAAACTGTTAACACAAAACAAGTGCCCCTTCAAAAATGGTCTGTAAAAGATGACCGACATTTTTGCAGTTACTCCCCTTACATCGGAAGTTGGAGGCGCGCTTACCATTCCGGTCCTATGTTTCACATAAATACATGTAGTATTTTAAAACAAACAGTGTATAGTAAAGCTTACGTTACCAAATTCTTTATTAAGCTGAGTTTTAACAGTTTGTACTACATCTATGACGAAACAAGGTTCAGTTTCTTCGATTTTATAAAGAAATCTTTAATACGTGCACTTCGTCAAGTTCTAGTGTTTGGGAAAGAGGGGGGAGGGGGGGGGGGGTTATAGCCGTATTTGATGTTTAGTTCTATCCAAATTATTGTGCAATTAATACCGAGAATCTGTTTTAAAAAACAATGGACACATAGAATTAAAAGCAAATGAATCAGGCACGCAGCATCGTACAAAAAAGGGGTGTGTGAAGATAATTTCACAATATTGCCTGAAAATTGACAAGTAAATTTTAATCCAAAGTTATAAAAATCCTTGATGGTGTGTGTGGTGGTGGTGGTGGGGGGGGGGGGTAAGTTTGTTCTCTCAGTTCAATTTTACACGTCCACTGTGTACAGTTCACGACAATGCTATTTTTTTTAAAAAAAAGAAAAAGAGGAGGGAGGGCAACCAATCTGTCTAAAAATCGACCTCTGTACGTAAAAATTTATCAACTTTGCAAGTAATGATAAAAGGTGTAGAGCCATTATTGCTACGTGCCTGATAATTATATAAGTGATCATTTGAGTAATTGCAGTACAGTTCAGTCCATGTTTTTACAAGTACAACAGCTAGTGTCACAATTTGCCTTGCATTTACAAAAAACTAAGTTCACACAGTTTTCACCAAGAACCCCCCCCCCCCCCCCCCCGCTTTAAAACTTAATATGACAAATGTTGAAACTAATCGAATAAATAGAAAAGAAACGTACGATTATAAATAACACTCTGTATACCTCTGTATACCTTTTCTACTGTTTATTCACAAATGAAAGTGTACATTAAATCTATTAAATGTTCATTAATATGTTTTAAATATTATGTGGTATTCAACAGTCGCTTGTCTTTTCCTTTTTCCGCTAAAGTGTAATCGATGTCGGATGACAGAAACTTGCGGGAGTTTTTATCCCCCCCCCCCTAACTAATTGAATTTAAATTTTCATCCGACATTGATTTCGTCCCTTAGGGCAGTTATGTTTATTTCAGTGTTCGTTGCTATTTCTGTGCTTTATATATAGACATTTCAAACACAATGTGCATTAATGTTGTATGATCCTCTTGAATTTACGATAAATAATCCCATTTCCATTCTCAATGATCGTGTGCCAGCGTGGCGAAAATTCCATCGTCATCGAAAACAAGTTTTGTCTTGAATAGATGGTCGGGCGGTCTAGCGCGCTGTTCGCATGCTGCTAGGATATATGGTTCCGCAGGTCGTGAGCCCAAGACTAATTAGAAAGAGTAACTACTCGATTTTACATCAAATCATGATACTATGCGCAAGTGTTTACTTACATTGATTTTTATTATTTATATTATCAATGTTTTATTATCATTATTATTACCCATGAATGACTCCCCAAACCTGAATTTGAAAAAGAAAAGCAAAAATACTTTACTTACTTAGTTTTATAAAAGTTTTTAATACAAAACGCTTGCTCAAATGATGAAGATACAAAATAACTGAAACTTTTAATCCGAATGGCTTTCCATACTTTCTTTTTTAACAACCGTAATTCCCCCTTGTAAATTGACACTAATTCTTTAAGATTTCATTTATAATTTATTATTCATAACTTCTAAAGTAAATATTGTGTTTTATAATTAAAATTAATTCAGTAGAGGGTCAAACAAAATATTTTGAAGCTTTATTCGCGAAAGTTCCCCGGGAATGGAAGTCGGCAAAGAATATAAGATGCTGAGCAATATTGTATGTATATAGAAGGTTTTAAAATCACCTTTTTAATACCACTGTTAAGCTGTTTAATCGCGTTTTTTATTACATGCACTTTAGATTGTCGTGTATAACATTATTCCGATGACTGTCACAGTTAAGTTACTCCCCTTTACGTGTACGGCGTGCCGTAAACACCACAAAATATCGATGGTTTACTAAAACATTTAAGGTAGCTCCATCCTCGTGTGACTTATCAATATTAATGGTTAAAAGTGGAAAATCTTTATTAATTTCTACTCAATATAGTTTAATTCAATTAATAACCAAAGAAAATGTATATGTCATCACCTTTTTAAAGATGTCAGACATACAAAAACAGAAGTATACATCAACATCAGAAAATCACACATTTTCGTTAAACAGAATAATAAAAATAGATAAAAACTTGTTGAAATGACAAAATTTAAATATCAACAGTTTTAAAAAAACTGCTAATTCATAAATATGTATAGATTAATTGTGGATATTAGGGAAACCAATGTATAATAGACATCCTGTATAGGAAATCCCAGCACAGGAGTTATTGCCCTTAACAACATTTTTAAAATCATAAATAATTGATTATCTATGGAAAATATAAACTTTTTCAGTATTATTAGTTTACCAGATATTTTATTATATCCATTGAATAGCATTCCTTAGAAAGATATATTTCTATCATGTGCAAAGTTAAATTTATTAAGATTTTTGCAAAAACCTATGACATCACATGAGGATCGATCAATCTTAAGTCTAAATTTTAAATATTTCCCATTGTCCGATTTTGTCCGATTTTTTGTATGTTGTTAATCACGCTTTTGTTTAACAAATTCCGTCGAGTTTGTTTCTGTTGCAATTACTTTGAGGTGATTTGCTAGATTGACTAGACTAAAGTGAAGAGTAATTCTTGGAGTAATACACTCATTAGTATATTTCCATTTTTATATGTAAGCATTAGTACCCAGTTGATACATGTGTGTTATCCCTAATGCAATATATAAGATGCTTGATACATCAACAAGAGGCAGCAAGAGTTGGTGCTAAAAATATATCCACTTCAGCCTCATGTAGAATGAACAGATACATCATGTATAGAGAATAAATATAAAGTTTATATGTTGAACTGTATCTGTAAATTACACTAAACTGCAATGTCAGAACAGCAAGAGACAGTGCTAACGGATAGTATATTATTAGTATTATATGTTAGTTAATCCACTAAGAGTGAGTAACAACATTCTCAGTCCAACAACATAGGTGTGATCGGTCGACAGAGAATGTTTACTCCTCCTAGGCACCCGATCCCACCTCTGGTGTGCCCAGGGGTCTGTGTTTGCCCAACTGAGATTAATCACTGTTTGTTATCTTCACCTTTCACTGTGTTTACTAGTTCTGGTATACATGCTATATCTGATAAATTTGATAACATCCCTTGAGCCTCCCATTTTCATCTTAACACTTTAGCCTACACCCATCCCCCCCGATGTCCACTCCCCCAAATCAATGTCTTATATCTAAAGCATTTATGTCAATATTGAAACGGGGTTGTACGAAAATACAATGATCATTTCGATGTAATGGTATTGTGAAACCAGTAGGCTGGGTTAAGTCTTGCATTTCATTCATAACATCAGCTTAGATTAGCCCTATACTTACCTTATCTCACCTCAGCTCTGGTATGTCCAGAGATCTATTTGTCCTACTTTCAGTTTTGTATTCTTCATGGGATTTATGCGATTGATCGTTGTCCATCATTTTCACTGATCTATTATAACGGTAAGAAATAAATAAAGAAAGAAGTTTTTCGTTCAACGTCTTCGCTTAGCTTCGTTTGTTTATTGCCGCCATTACTCACTAGCATTCCGGATAAATGATATTTACCGGATACGTCTCTTTCATTCCGCTCACTTCGCGCGAGACCATGGGTTGTTTTCATCTGCCCGTGTAGCACATTCCTCAATCGGAACTCCTCGAATGTCTCGCGCACTCAACATAGGATCTCGGATGTAATACGATGGCATCCATGAGTGAATTTGATGCATTGTCAAATTATTATTATTCCGAACAAATATAAAGTTTATATCTGAAATTAAAGTTTTTTTTTTTTTTTAATTTACTCTGCCGATGTAACATTCTCAATAGATGTTTTATGAAGTTACATGTAGGTTGTGTAACTGTTATATACCAATATTCGTTTTATGCTTTTTTTTTAAAAAAGCAGAAAATACCTGGTTGATTATTTCATACACATGTGTATATTGTTTTATTGTATCAAAAGGTACTGAATTTACTAATTTAAGAGGACAATACAAATTTTTATAGTTTTCACCACTTTTTTGTGCGACGCGCGTCGATCGCTTTTAGCGACGACGTTTTGTCGCTAATTTTAAAGAAAACCGCGCAGCATGTCACAATTTCATTTTATCGTAATATAAATATACCGAGAATTATAACACGAATAAGGGCCCATCAAAAAGGAAATTCCCTCTACTTTTACAGGCTGTATTTACTTTCCCTATTTCCATATATAAATATAGGTAAAACGCCGATATGTTTAAACATTGAGAAATAAAATCATAAGAAAACGTACATTTGCAAAAAATTGCTATTTTCTTATAACTTTGCCAGGCATTAAAAATAATTTTTATATCTTCTGAAAGCTGGGAATATATGCTTTTCAAAAATATAAAAAATATTGAATTCATAAGGAAAATAAAAAAAATCATATCGAGGGGGGAAATGACCTTGCGAAAAAGCGTTGCGTCATATTTAGACGAAGCCATCCTTCACTTTAAATGCTTTTTTTTTTATTTAATGGCATTACTTACTTTATTGATTTTTACATAGTCAAAAATAGAGTAAATTTCCAAAAATATGATATATGGATCATATATCTTATGATCGTAGTTTCAAAGATTTAGAGGCACTCCTTTTGCGTTGCCCTGTTTTTACGCGCCACCGGTCAAATTGACCGGTACGGTAGAGAAGTTGATGGTGACGTCGTCAGTTTAATATAGAGTTTTCCGTTAAATATATTACAGCTGATATGGTAGATAAAGCATAACAGTGGTCATTTTCATAAATGGCACATTCTCAAATACCAGATTTAGTATTTTGGTGAATTTTCTTCTCAGGGCAGATTTTGGCTAAAACCGTACCTTGTCCTTTATAAAGGAAACTAATTTCTTGATGAACAGTGCATACAATCAGCAACAATATAATTAAATTAACGATTTCTAACAAATTTGATCGGGATCGGTACTTTTTTCCCCAGTTTGAATATAGTGATTATATCTAAAATTTAATAATTTCGTTTCAATTATTTTTTACAATATATTTCTTGGATATATATCTTTTCTGACATGTTTCTTGAAGATTTTTTATTCGTAGATTAAATTTTATTTTAGCAAATAGCGTTTTAAATTTTCATAGATATTTTTCTAAAAAAAATAGAATGTTTATATCTGAATCTTTTAGGTATGTTTTATCAGATATTCATATCAAACACCAAATCACAGCGAAATGTGGACTCAAGAATCTCTTATTTGCAAACAAAACACCTTTATTACCATTCCGGGGAAAATTACAGAAAAATCATATAAAATAATTGAAAGCTTGTTTCATTCTTTCAATGGTGAAACCATACTTCATAAGTGTATTAACGAGCCATTAAATAAAATTTTAGTGTAGTGAGCTACCTTAAATGATATACTGTTGTTGATAAATTTGAATGATGCAAGTATCCACCTTTCATATCATTTAGACTCAAAGTTCGTTAAAATTGAATACCTTAAATTTTTGTTCCGCGGCAAAAAAAAAGAGAAAAAAAAGGTGGGGGTCCGGACCCCCTCTGGATCCGCCATATAACGGCAAACAGATCATTATGAAACAAGATGTACTGTAAGCAATGCTCACTAAGAATACCCCCCCCCCCCCGCTTACCCCAATCTCCCAAAGGGTGTTGTGAATAGGTATAAATTACCTCTTTCCTGAGTGTAAAAATATGGTATGCCTTTGTAGAAGAAAATGGAAGATATAGTCCGAACACAAATCCATGGCATAAACCTATAATTATGACCTTGAGATCAAAGGTCAAGGTCATAAAGAGGTCATGAATGTACATGATACATAGTCTCATGGTTTTACACCTATGTCTTATGGTATGACTATGTTAAAACCCTATAAACAATTTTGCCCTTCAGATCAAAGTTCAAGGTCATATAGAGGTCATAAAATACTCGACACATCGTCTCATGGTGAAACACTCATGTGTCAAATATGATATGCCTATGTCAAAGAACAAAGAAGTCATGGCCCTGACACGAATCCATTGTAAAAACCTTTAATTTTTACCTTGTGGTCAAGGTTATATGGAGGTCATGAAGGTACATGACACATCGTCCCATGGTGATCTACCCGTGTGCCAAATATGGTATGCCTAAGTCAAAGAACAAAGAAGTTATGGCCCGGACACGAATCTGCACAGACAGACAGACGGACGGACAGAGTGATTCCTATATACCCCAGAACGTATAATAAATCACTGGAAGGAAGTTCTTTTTCATAATCCCTGTTGTAATTCACTATAGTGCCGGTGTTGTAACATAGAATTTTCCCCCGCATAGACTTTCCCTCCGTAAAAACGGGCCCGGGATAGATGATGGGCCTGGTATAGAATTTCCCTCGAGGAAGAATTAAACCGGGCCCAATTTTCCCCCTAGGAAAAACCGTCCCAGTATAGAATTTCCTCTTAAATGACAGTACGCCCTCCCCCCTTCTTACATTTTAGCTATGTATCCGTTTCCAGTTCTATTACTAGAATTCTCTTTCTTATCTAAACCCAGGAATTCTTCTTATCTTTTTTAAAAAAAAATTGAGCAGGATCTTGTGTATTTAAAAAAAAGGAAATTATTCAAAACGTGTAATGGTATATCAAAATGTATTCAGACATCTCAAGCTTTTGTCGTTATTTTCTAGTATCTAACATTTGAAATAGTGAAGTTGGGGAGAAGCATGCCAAGAAATCCTCCCCGGTCTTGAATTCGTTGGTTTCAATAGGACCATATTACATGCTGATTAATAATAGCCGTCGTTTATCTCTTAATTGTGGTCACTGATTTATAACGGTTTTTCTATACAGGAGATTTTGCTAAGAATTTCTTGGCATGTTAATGTTTTTAAAATTTTAAATTTAAATAAACGAGAACAAATTACTTTTATTTGTGCAGTTCATATATTTTACTTTTCAGATATTTTAATTGTATATCTATTAGTCGACCTTTTAAGAAAAATCCTAATGATATTGACCTAGACCTTGTATTTACAATGTGCATTTCAAAGTTTTCAGCGAGTAAACCCAAATTCAACATCTCAAAAAATATTCCTTTGTTTTATGAATGTCGTAATATTGATGAGCGCATATCTATTTCATTAAACTATAACAAACGAAATCCGGAGGGGGAAATTCTATACCAGGGCGGTTTTCCCGACCAGGGGGAAACTCTACCGGTATACTGACTTTGTACATAGGGGGAAATTATATGCTGGGGCGCCTTGACCCCACACTTTCAAAACTTTCTGGATCCGCCCCTGCACTAATTCAACAAATCCTAAAACATTAAGGAAATAAAACTCGAACACATAATATAGGATAAGCTCGCATGCGCGAGTACAACAGTTTATTCATACATGTGTACATAGACATCTGGAGGTTCATTATTCCACTCAACTCATTCTACAACAGAAAAAAGTATATCAAAACACAAATATGTATTTAGTACCAAAACGGAGGTCTACTGCATGAACCCCCCCCCCCCCCCTCCCCCTCCAATGGATATTGCTAATCGTAAATGTTAGCAAAACTACCCAACATAAACTAGGTCAAAGCAAACTTTAAAACTATATATTTACTCAAGCGATAACACGTAGATAGTGTATACAGGCTGACACGCCGCACAAGTATTTAATTCTCAGGACTAGACGGAAGGTCGAAAGAACAGGGAGGCCATGTTGGATTTTAAGGTGAGACTAAATTATTATTATAGTAATGACTGCTGTGTTTTATATCATACTATAATTATATTTCGTTAATTGTTTTAATCTGTCAACATCTTGAAATGAAATTCCGGTTTTATTTAATCAACAGTAAACTTCTCGTGTGATCCCGCCATCAGAAATGCATCCCCGGCGCAGTGCTCAGGAAGTCCTACTGTGTGACCTCTGTGAAACTGTCCCCCTACAGAGTCACTGTGAACTTTGTAATATAAATCTCTGTGGTAACTGTGCAGTAAAGCATCTCTCAGACTCGTCTAAAAGACACAATATCGTGCCGTTTTTACACAGAAAGTCTACTCCTAACTACCCAAAATGTCCAGACCACGCCGATAAACACTGTGAAATTTACTGTGAAAAATGTGGCGTTCCTGTCTGTTCTACCTGCGCCTTATTTGGAAAACATAAAGGTCACGATGTATCAGATATTCTGGAAAAGTTCAGCGCTAAAACAGAAAGTTTACAAAAAGATCTAGAAGAACTCGAGACAAGAATTTACCCGCGATATAAAGAAATGGCGTCTAATGTCGAAACCGAGAAAGCCAAGTTAGAAACAAAATACGGGAAACTGACGACAGATGCCGATGAACAAGGAGAAATCCTACACCGGGAGATTACCGCCATTGTCAACCGACAGAAATCCGCCATTGCGGAGATGAAAACTAAACATCTGGACGAGCTAAATAAAAATACAGAAGAAATCACACAGAAAATGGCGGAACTCAAACAGATCATGTCCGACTTGAAATCAATCCTAAAATCCAATGACGTCTCCTTAACCTCTACTTACAAATCTAGGAATTCCCAATTTAGAACATTACCGCCTAAAGTCCGAGTTACATTACCGAGTTTCTCTCCTCAGAAAATAAACAAAGATCAGCTGAATGAAATGTTTGGTTCTCTGTCGCCATTATCCATTAACACAGAACATAACGACACAATGAAGTCAGCAGAAGCTGTATCGTCTCCTCCAGTCAAACCACTGCTTGATGAGCCGCGCGTCACCGCCACCATAGACACTGGGTACACATATCTATACAGTGTTAGCTGTCTGAGTGAAGATCAAGTCTGGACATGCGGGAATAACGACACCATGAAGCTGCTCAACCTCCAGAGTAAACTACTGACATCAATACAAACCAAGTCAGGGAGACTACCACACGACATAGCAGTGACACGGGACGGAGATCTTGTTTATACTGACTATAAAACTAAAACTATAAACTTAATTAAGAATAAACAGATACAGACCGTGATCACACTACAGGGGTGGAGACCTCGCTATGTCTGCTGTACCGCGGGTAACGACCTCCTGGTTACCATGATCAGTGATGATAGAAAACAATCCAAAGTCGTGCGTTACTCCGGCTCCACAGAGAAACAAAGCATTCAGTTTGATGATCAGGGTCGTCCTCTCTACTCATCTGATACATTCCCTAAATACCTCAGTGAGAACAAGAACCTGGATATCTGTGTGGCTGACTGTTTAGCTAGTGCAGTAGTGGTGGTCAATCAGTCAGGAAAACTCCGATTTAGATACACTGGTCATCCCTCTAATACCAAGCAATCATTTATTCCATTCGGCATCACTACAGACAGCCAGAGTCACATCCTGACAGCAGACTATAACAATAACCGTATCCACATCCTAGATCAGGACGGACAGTTCCTCCGTTACATTCACTGTGATTTAGAACGTCCATGGGGTTTATGTGTGGACATCAGAGACAACCTCTTTGTGGCTGAGTGTTACACTGCTAAAGTGAAGAAAATCCAATATCTATAATCACAGTGTTAATTACACAGCTCTACAGTGTTAATTACATCTACCAACACAGTGTTAATTACATGTCTAATCACAGAGTAACTTACAGCACTGTGTTAATTCCTTCTACTTCTTAATTACATCAGCTTGTTAATTACAGCCCTGTGTACATTACAGCCCTGTGTTAATTACAGCCCTGTGTACATTACAGTCCTCTGTTTGTGATGTGTAACATGTACTTGTGTTTGTGAGTTTAACATTATTTTGTTTGTGAATTAATTCAATATGTGTTTGATTTTACAATGTATATATTAGATAAACATGATACAGAGTTCAGTCTTACATTATTACTGAGTACTTACTTAGATTTGTAGTACTGTAACAGAGAGTGACCCCAAACGTCCAGTCTTCATCACAGATCTTCAGATTCAAGGTCACAGTCTTCTGTTTACCATCAATAACATCACACCACTTATCTAAATCTCCACCGTCCTACAAAACAAACAAAGTGTAATCATATTAAACTGAATTGTCAAGGATAGTTTGTGATATATTTACATGTTTATATACATGTCAATGTAATGGGAAGGAAAAGAAGATATGGCTGAACTGGTGTCACAATGGGGATCGAATCCAAGGCCCTTCGTTCCCACGATATGATAGGACCAGGGATTGGACCTCAGACCCCTGTATTAGTCAGGTGCTCTAACCACTGAACTATCCAGATTAATATCAGTGGTTTTTACTCGACTAGGAATCGAACCCTAGACCCCTGTATTACATATGTAATAGTCAGGTGCTCTGAACACTGAACTATCCAGACTGATATCAATGGTTTGACTGGACCGGGAATCAAACCCGAGATCCCTGTATTACTAGTCAGTTGCTCTAACCACTGAACTATCCAGACTGATATCAATGGTTTGACTGGACCGGGAATCAAACCCGAGACCCCTGTATTACATATGTAATAGGCAGGTGCTCTGAACACTGAACTATCCAGGCCAATATAACCAATACAAATTGAACTTTTCCAATTGAAATTTATCTGTTGTTATTGACTTTTTACATTATCATCTTCTTCTCCACAACCACTTGGCCAATTCCAATCAAAACTGTTACCATTCATCCTTAGGTAAAGGGAATTCATGTTTGTTCAAATGATTGATAGAATCTTGTTTAAAAATTAAATTTAGACCTATATTCGGCACTTAAAGGGACTGGTTCACGATTTTTGATAAAAATATTTTTCATTTTTGATGTTAAACATTAGAAATATAGCTCATTTAATGTTGACAGCCAAAATTTTGACCTTCTGAATGCAAGAATAAAAGTAATATTTTAGCCTTAAATATGTGTTATGTAAACAAAGACTCGAGTCTTTTTATGTAAACAAACAAACAAGTGAAATATTGATTTTGTAATATAATGCATCTTAATTCTGCATAGTCACACATTTTAACTTTTAGATGACACATTTCACCCCAAAAATGCTTGAAATGTGAAAGATATAATAATACTTAGATAGATATCCATTTCTTTTGAAAATTTCGTAAACAATAGCATACCGCAAATCTTTGTTTACAAAACAAATAATAAACTCTCTAAAATGAGCTTCGGTGATGATGTATCACCTTAATTTTCATGTGAAATCTTTCAAACACATTAGACAGTAGATTTTGATCATTAAAAGTGAAAAACAAAATTTTGGGTAAAATCGTGAATCAGTCCCTTTAAGGCCATTGAGCAGTGAGCGTTCTTTAGCATGCCACACCTACAATGTACTGTGACATGGTACATCCATTTTTAAGGTCATCTCCGAGGACCCGTGACATTCACACCTGATGTCGAGCGTTTGACGATGGAACTGTCACTACCTGTTCTAACGACTTAGATCTGTTGTGGCCAGGATTCGAACACCAGCCTTCAGCATGCGGGGCGTGCGATTTAATCTCTAGACCACAGTGGCAGTACCGTTTGTTCAAATGAAGAGTCAAAGGGAAAATAATCAAGAAAAGGCAAAAATTGGTGGGTCATTTAACAAGAGGCCCATGAGCCACATCGCTCACCTGGTCACCTTGGCCCATATCTGAAGACTTTCCATATATATTTGCATGTAAAACCTTAGTCCCTATTATGGCCCAAACTACCCTTTGCAAACTTGAATCTACACTATGTCAGAAAGCTTTCATGTAAATGTCAACTTCTTTGGCTCAATGGTTCTTGAGAAGAAGATTTTAAAAGCTTTTTCCTATATTTGTATGTAAAACTTTGACCCCCCTCCCCCACTTGTGGCCCCATCCTACCCCCTGGGGGCCATGATTTGAACAAACTTGAATCTGCACTATGTCAGAAAGTTTTCATGTAAAAATCAGCTTTTCTGGCTCAGTGGTTCTTGAGAAGAAGATTTTTCCTATATATTTGTATGTAAAACTTTGATCCCCTATTGTGGCCCCATCCAACCCCCCGGAGCCCATGATTTGAACAAACTTGAATCTGCATTATGTCAGGAAGCTTTCATGTAAACCTCAGCTTTTCTGGCTTAGTGGTTCTTGAGAAGAAGATTTTTAAAGTTTTTCCCTATATATTTGGGCGTAAAACTTTGATCCCCCCTTGGGGCCCCATCTTATCCCTAGGGGCCATGATTTGAACAAACTTGAATCTGCACTATGTCAGTAAGTTTTCATGTAAAAATCAGCTTTTCTGGCTCAGTGGTTCTTGAGAAGAAGATTTTTAAAGATTTTTCCTATATATTTGTATGTAAAACTTTGATCCCCCTTGTGGCCCCATCCTACCACCGGGGGCCATGATTTGAACAAACTTGAATCTGCACTATGTCAGAAAGTTTTCATGTAAAAATCAGCTTTTCTGGCTCAGTGGTTCTTGAGAAGAAGATTTTTCCTATATATTTGTATGTAAAACTTTGATCCCCTATTGTGGCCCCATCCAACCCCCCGGAGCCCATGATTTGAACAAACTTGAATCTGCATTATGTCAGGAAGCTTTCATGTAAACCTCAGCTTTTCTGGCTTAGTGGTTCTTGAGAAGAAGATTTTTAAAGTTTTTCCCTATATATTTGGGCGTAAAACTTTGATCCCCCCTTGGGGCCCCATCTTATCCCTAGGGGCCATGATTTGAACAAACTTGAATCTGCACTATGTCAGTAAGTTTTCATGTAAAAATCAGCTTTTCTGGCTCAGTGGTTCTTGAGAAGAAGATTTTTAAAGATGTTTCCTATATATTTGTATGTAAAACTTTGATCCCCCTTGTGGCCCCATCCTACCACCGGGGGCCATGATTTGAACAAACTTGAATCTGCAATATGTCAGAAAGTTTTCATGTAAAAATCAGCTTTTCTGGCTCAGTGGTTCTTGAGAAGAAGATTTTTCCTATATATTTGTATGTAAAACTTTGATCCCCTATTGTGGCCCCATTCCCCCCCCCCTCCCCCGGAGCCCATGATTTAAACAAACTTGAATCTGCATTATGTCAGGAAGCTTTCATGTAAACATCAGCTTTTCTGGCTTAGTGGTTCTTGAGAAGAAGATTTTTAAAGTTTTTCCCTATATATTTGTGTGTAAAACTTTGATCCCCCCTTGGGGCCCCATCTTATCCCTAGGGGCCATGATTTGAACAACCTTGAATCTGCACTATGTCAGAAAGTTTTCATGTAAAAATCAGCTTTTCTGGCTCAGTGGTTCTTGAGAAGAAGATTTTTCCTATATATTTGTATGTAAAACTTTGATCCCCTATTGTGGCCCCATCCAACCCCCCGGAGCCCATGATTTGAACAAACTTGAATCTGCATTATGTCAGGAAGCTTTCATGTAAACCTCAGCTTTTCTGGCTTAGTGGTTCTTGAGAAGAAGATTTTTAAAGTTTTTCCCTATATATTTGGGCGTAAAACTTTGATCCCCCCTTGGGGCCCCATCTTATCCCTAGGGGCCATGATTTGAACAAACTTGAATCTGCACTATGTCAGTAAGTTTTCATGTAAAAATCAGCTTTTCTGGCTCAGTGGTTCTTGAGAAGAAGATTTTTAAAGATTTTTCCTATATATTTGTATGTAAAACTTTGATCCCCCTTGTGGCCCCATCCTACCACCGGGGGCCATGATTTGAACAAACTTGAATCTGCAATATGTCAGGAAGCTTTCAGGTAAATTTCAGCTCTTCTGGCCCAGTGGTTCTTGAGAAGAAGATTTTTAAATGACCCCACCCTATTTTTGCGATTTTGTGATTATCTCCCCTTTGAAAGGGATATGGCCCTTCATTTGAACAAACTTGAAAGCCCTTCACCCAAGGATGCTTTTGGCCATGTTTGGTTGAAATTGGCCCAGTGGTTTTGGAGAAGAAGTTGAAAATGTAAATGTTTAACAGACAGATGGACAGACAGACGGACAGACTACAGACAAAAAGCGATCAGAAAAGCTCACTTGAGCTTTCAGCTCAGGTGAGCTAAATATCTCTCAAAAACCACTGGGCAAGAAAAAATGAGATTGAGGTAAAAGTTTTCTGATATAGTATAGATACAAGTTTGTTAAAACCATGGCCTCCTTGGGTTTGTGTAGGGCCTCATCAGGGGTCAAAGTTTTACATGGAGATATAAAGGAAATTTCGTCTTCAAAAGAACGAGAAGGTCATAATTAATCATATCACAAATGTGGTCCTCGGGGAGGGGGAGGGGGGGGGGGGGGTGAACCACAATAATGGACACAAGTTTTTAAGGAAATGTTTTTGAAATTCTTTTTAATCTCAAAAACAGCAGGGTCATCATTAATCATTTTAATATGCAAACACGTTTAGATAGTGCAGGTAATTCACTTCAACAAATCATTTTCAAGTGTAGCAGGTGTGTGGATTCAAGTGTTTTATACCCCTGCGACTATAGCTGGGGAGGGGGGGGGGCATATTGTCCTGTCCTGTATATCTGCCCCCTACTTTAACATTGCTACTAACTTTTGAATTGTGAATCATATGGCTCTCATATTTCATATATCGACTTTCTATGTAAAAAGACCTTCCTGATATTACCAGAGATTTCAACCTTGTGACCTAAACCTTACCGTCTGATTTGTTTTAAAGAAACCCAACCTTAGACAGTATCTCCTGAACTATTTAAAGTACGGCCTTTAGATTCCTTCTGACAGAACCTTTCATTTTACACTATTGTCTTTGAAATCTTGACCTTGAAGTTTGACTTATATTTCAAAACTTCAGGGGAAACTTGAACCTTGCTGCTCATCACTATTGAATTGTAAGAGATAGGTCAAATTTGCGAAATATTCTCCAACACAGGTCGTAGAAGTTTGGCATCCATTACGGATTTTTACCGTGACCAACATTCTCAGTGAAACTACCAACGATAGGTTAAACATAAACTACTAGCTTCCAAGAACCAATGAAATTGCGTGTTACGTCCAATGATGAAAGATAGTATGAAAGGATCTAAAATAGATTCACCGGATAAAAATAGTCATGTATATCTATTTTTAAAAAGTGGAATACAAATTTATTAACCGATCGCACAAATGTAAAGAGCGGAATTTCGCTAAAAAGCGGAAGAAAATCAGGTGAGTGATATTAGCTGTGTGGTGCTTGAGAAGAAGTCAAAAATGTTAAAAGTTATGAAGAGACTAAAAGACTGATGCTGGACAAAATATGATCAGAATAGCTCACATTAGCTTTCAGCTCATGAGCTAAAAAGGGTTAACACTATTTGTCCCAGCCATTGTCTGAATGAGTTATAAAACAATTTACATAATTTCATTAACAAACCTGACAATTTTTACAGCAATAGAGCTATCCAAGTCCTACAAAATGTTAGAGTCTCAGGGAAATTATCCTCATCAATCAGCCGGACATCTCAAGTAACTGCTACCCTGTAAAATTGATTTCAACATTAAGCATTAGGTAACCAAAATTATTTCTTCCCACCATTATATTATACTATTAGAACAAGAACGTCTACAAAAAAACCATGTAACCCTGTCATCCCCTCTTGTCTCAACGTAAAGTTCAGAAAATAGTTCTCATCCCTGTCAACTCACTACATAAAGTTCTGAAAACAGTTCTCCAACCCATCACGTCTCGACGTCAAGTTCAGAAAATAGTTCTCCATCCCTCACCTCCCAATATGAATTTCAGAAAATAGTTTTCCACCCCCTCATCCCCCCGACGTAAAGTTCAAAAAATAGTTCTCCACCCCACTCCCTCACCTCCCAACGTAAATTTCAGAAATCAGTTCTCACCCCCTCACCACCCAACGTAAATTTCAGAAATCAGTTCTCACCCCCTCACCACCCAACGTAAATTTCAGAAATCAGTTCTCACCCCCTCACCACCCAACGTAAATTTCAGAAATCAGTTCTCACCCCCTCACCACCCAACGTAAATTTCAGAAATCAGTTCTCACCCCCTCACCACCCAACGTAAATTTCAGAAATCAGTTCTCACTCCCTCACCACCCAACGTAAATTTCAGAAATCAGTTCTCACCCCCTCACCACCCAACGTAAAGTTCAGAAATCAGTTCTCACCCACTCACCATCCAACGTAAAGTTCAGAAAATAGTTCTCCTATCCTAAGGATATAAGGATTTCCCCATATGTTGACATGTAAAATTCTGATCCCCTATTGTGGCCCCATCCTGCCTCCAGGGTCCATGAATCTTATAAACTTGAATCTGCACTATGTCGGGAAGCTTTCAGGTAAATGTAAATTTCTTTGGCCCAATGGTTATTGAGAAGATTTTTAAAGATTTTCCCTTTATATTTGTATACAAAACTTTGATCTCTTATTGTGACTCCACCTTTCTCCAGTCGTCTCCACATGAACTCGTGAAATATCCTCGAGAGGGACGTTAAACAATATACAATCAATCAATCCACCCTTCTCCTGGGGGCATGATTTTAAAAAACTTGAATTTGCACTATGTCAGGAAGCTTTCTGGTAAATTCAAACTTTTTTGGCTCAGTGATTTTTCAGAAGATGATTTTTAAAAGATTTTCCCTATACATGTATATATTTATCTATAAAACTGTGATCCCCTAATATGGCCCTATCCTACACTCGGACGCCATAATTTTAACAAACTTGAATCTGCACTATGTCAGGAGGCTTTCATGTAAATTAGTATTTTTTTCTGGCATAGTGGTTCTTGAGAAGATTTTCAAAGATTTTACCTGTACATTTGAATGTAAAAGTTTGATCTCCTATTGTGGCCCTAATGAATCCCCGGGGATCCTGGTTTTAACAAACTTAAATTTGTTCTATGTCAAGAAACTTTAATGTAAATCTAAGTTCTTCTGGTCCAGTGGTTCCTGCCAAGAGCAATTTTAAACAACACCACCCTATTTCTGCATTTTTGTGATTATCTTTCATTTGAACAATCTTGAATCCCCTTTACCCCTGCAAGGATGTTTTGTGCCATAATTGGATGAAATTGGCCAATTGTTTCTGGAGAAGAAGATTTTCAAAAGTCGTCAATGTATTTTCACTATTTCACTATTAAACCCCACTTGGAAAGGGGCACGACCCTTCATTTGAACAAACATGAATCCCCTTGTGTCAGGTTTGGTTGAAATTGGCCCAGTGGTTCTGGAGAAGAAGATTCTTTAAAGATGTTAATGTAGTTTCACTATTTTGCTATTATCTCCCCTTGGAGAAGAATGTGGTCCTTCATTTGAACAAACTTGAATTCCATTTACCCAAGGATGCTTTGTGTCAAGCTTGGTTGAAATTGTCCCACTGGTTCTGGAGAAGAAGATGAACATGTGAAAAGTTTATGATGACCCCTACAACAAAGATGACGGACAATGGACAAATTTCTGTAAGAAAAAAAATGGCCTCAATTTACATTATTTCAGCCCAATAAATTTCAGAATGTCCCCTCCGATTTACCATAAATGGGGTCATTGGCCTGTTGTGTTTGTCTTTCCTAAGCACCGGTGACCCTAATCCTATCCCCTGGAACAAGACTTCAAACAATTTACAATATGTCCGTAAGGCTCAGTGATTGGGATAAGCACGCGCCCTGCGCCATAGTCGCATTAAATAAAAAAAAATGGCGCATAGAATATTGAAACACTGCGCCAGTCTTCAAAATTAAGCGGTAGCCCGATGACCGTGGCTAGTAAAATCGGGATTGGGCTACCAAAAATTATTAACGCGCATGCCCGGCGGGCCAGTACATATTTCCGGCGGCGATTAAGATCGTGATTTCTGGTTGAAAATCGGTGAAACAACCAGTTCTTACAGAAGAGAAAGTTGGCGCTAAGAACTATGAGGAATCAAAGGCTTGAATACAATGATGGTCTCATATTTTGCATCTGGTGCAGAAAAGAAACCATTGGAAATTGTGAGTTCGTGTTCGTCTCAGATAAAGTTACCTATGGCATTACAGTCTGTCAGTAGTGTTTAGATTATAATTTACTGGACTCTCAGACTTGTCATTTTAAAATGTCTCATAAAAATTTCAATATGGCGCATTCATTTTAGAAATGTCACATTGACACTAGCTGGTAATGCGACATTGTCACATTAAGGACATGCGGGACGATGTGGCGAAAAATAACTTGTCAATGAATATTTTATCTTTTTTTCATGAAGCCAGGATGTCCTGTACAATGTGTATAAATTTCATGGCCACTTTCTAGGTATACAAGGGAGATAATAAGCTTTGAATTACCCCCCTTTTCGAAAATTGTGAATTTTACAAGATTATTTCCATTTTCAATTCAAAAAAATAATTTGATGGAATTTTTATCTATATCTTTTACAATAATTTTTAGAATATATGTAAAATATAAAATATATAATAATAAAATGCTTAAACATAACCATATAATAAGAAATTGAGAAAATTTAAGGATTTAGGGTGGAAATTGGTACCCCAAAACAGGATAGTCCAGATACTAAATGAAGAACTGCTCAAAAACTTGTCAATGAATTTTTTTGCAAACACTGCAATTAAAAGCTATTCATATACCTAACTTCCTGTAGAAATATGAAGGGGTGAAGCTAATCTTGATTTTGAGGTAGGCGTCCTTGAAGTTATACATTGATATGTTCACTTGGAGTTAGGCTTGACGAAATATTTGTTATTAATAACTTTCAAGCTTGTATTCTTTTCATGTACAACTACTGTTAAAAGTAATGGGGGATGGTACAGTCTCAATTTATTTGCACTTCAAAATTAAAAGGGGGGCGGGGGGCAGCCTAATTCTTCGTGCCTGTTTTGAAATACATTGTTAGAAACTATATTTGTTTGGAACCTATTGAAATATTTAGAATTTTTATAATTATGAAACAAAAATTGAGTTAATTAATGAAAACAAATTAAAAATTATTTTTTTTAAATATACATGTATATATTAAACATGGCTTCGAACAAAACGTCTTGTCTAGCTCTAAACAATACGTCTTCTTTCAAACCACGGGTTAGGTCTAGTTAACGTCAATATGAGCTACTACTTCCTTTACTAGATCAACAGCATTTCCGCGGCCATGGTAGTTAGTGTCGCTTGACTCGATCATCTCCATGCTATTTTTCAAGGTATTTATATATCGCACATGTTGTGACTTTGCACTTTTTTCTTTTTCACATGTCTGCTTCTCGCATAAATTCCGACGTGTGCCATATTTTTTAAATTAGTTACCATTTTAGTAGCAGTGTTTCGTAAAGTTAGTAAAAATAATTTGGAATATGAAATAGTTTCAGAGATAAAGCGTACTTATATTTACATGAAAGTGCTTGCAAAAATTAAACATTCCTAGTATGGACGTTAATATTTGAACAAAAGTAAAGATTGTCGTCATAAAGGGGGAGAGGTATTTTTCGCAAACAAGGATCGATTATAAAAGCACCTGAATAGTTCGTACGTTTCACACTACTATAGTAAATATCAACAAACGATCATCATCTTACACTTGCACTGAGTCATTGTTTACAGACGGTTGACTTTCTTTTTGTAAATGCCTAGAGATGCAAATTGCATGTGCATGCTGATGCAGGAGCGATTTCGGTGACTTGTAGGCTATAATATCAAAATTATTGTGGCACATACTATACATATATATAATATATGCATTGTATATATATGAAAAAGAGACTTGTAATTACTATGAAATAAAATGAAAATTATCATTTGACAAGAATTCAATCAACAGATTTACAGATGACACTTTACAGCGGTAGCAAATTACGACAAAATATGATGGCATTTTCCCCGCGATACAACGTCGTGACGTACTTTTTTTATGACGACGTATAGTGTGTCTGTACAGCATTGTGATTTTTCTCGGGAAGCTTAACTACGCTGCGTCCAGTTCTAAATTTATAATAAATTCGCAACCATCACGTGATCATCGTCCTGCATATCCTTAAGCTTATCCCAATCACTGAGTAAGGTTTCACATGACTTATAGATGTTTCGTCATTTCTAGCTCAGTAGTTATGGAGACGATTCTTAAATGACCCAATGTTATCTGTTTTCAATTGTTGATTATCTTTGAAGGTCCTTCATTTAAACGATTTCTAATCCTTTAACGGTAGTACGTTTGGTTGAAATTGGGTTCTGTGATTGCAGAGAATTTAAAAATAAGTTTACAGACAGACAGACAAACAGATGTACGACAAACAATGGGTGATCAGAAAAGCCCACTTGAGCTTATAGCTCAAACAAGCTTAAAAAAAGATAGAAATTTTACCAGCTCCATACAAAAGTTTGTCCCTAGCAATGGATCAGATGCTATGAGAACCTCTGTCTGCTTTTAAGAGATACCGATAGGAACTGCTCCTACTGTAGGGTGTCACCATCTCAAGAGGCCCAGGGAGCTGAAAAACCAAAGTGACAATGAGAGCTGGAATGACCAGAAATCAGACAGGTACTAGTAAAAAAATGTTTGAGCAAATCAAAATCCTCATGAATTTGTCAAAAGAAGGCAGCTTGATATCCTCACGGTTGCTGAGAGGTTGGACGTTCACCCCGCATGCGGGAGGCTGGGGTTCAAATCCCGGCTGTGACAGACCTAAGTCGTTAAAATTATTAATAGGTAGTGACAGTTCCATCATTAAATGCTCGGCATCAAGTGTGAATGTCATAGGTCCTCGGAGATGACCTTAAAACAGATGTCCCGAGTCACAGTAGGTGTGACACGCTAAAGAACCCTCACTGCTCAATGGCTGTAAGCGCTGAGCATAGGGCTAAATTTGAAGCCCTTCACCGGTCTTGGTGACGTCTCCATATGAGTGAAAAATTCTCGTGCGAGACGTTAAGCAAGATACAATCAATAAATCTAAACAGGTTACTCACTGGCCATATCGGTCACCCGAGTATTAGAGGGCATTTCATACATCATAACAAAGCATTCAGATGGAGGACAGTGCATCCCATCTTAAAACAGATACATACATTGCTGTACCATAATACGTCCCACCTACAGACAGACACACAGACATTGCTGTACCATAATACGTCCCATCTACAGACGGACATACAGACATTGCTGTACCATAATACGTCCCATGTACAGACGGACATACAGACATTGTTGTACCATAATACACCCCATCTACAGACAGACATACAGACATTGCTGTACCATAATACGTCCCATCTAAAGACAGACATACAGATATTGCTGTATCATAATACATCTCATCTACAGACAGACACACAGACATTGCTGTACCATAATACGTCCCATCTACAGACAGACACACAGACATTGCTGTACCATAATACATCCTATCTACAGACAGACACACAGATATTGCTGTGTCACAATACGTCCCATCTACAGACAGACACACAGACATTGCTGTACCATAATACGTCCCATCTTCAGACAGACATACAGACATCGCTGTACCATAATACGTCCCATCTAAAGACAGACACACAGACATTGCTGTACCATAATACGTCCCATCTACAGACAGACATACAGACATTGCTGTACCATAATACGTCCCATCTACAGACATTGCTGTACCATAATACATCCCATCTATAGACAGACATACAGACATTGCTGTACCATAATACGTCCCATTTACAGACAGACACACAGACATTGCTGTACCATAATACGTCCCATCTACAGACAGACACACAGACATTGCTGTACCATAATACGTCCCATCTACAGACAGACATACAGACATTGCTGTACCATAATACGTCCCATCTACAGACAGACACACAGACATTGCTGTACCATAATACATCCCATCTACAGACAGACACACAGACATTGCTGTACCATAATACGTCCCATCTACAGACAGACACACAGACATTGCTGTACCATAATAAGTCCCATCTACAGACAGACATACAGACATTGCTGTACCATAATACGTCCCATCTACAGACAGACAGACAGACATTGCTGTACCATAATACATCCCATCTACAGACAGACACACAGACATTGCTGTACCATAATATGTCCCATCTACAGACGGACATACAGACATTGCTGTACCATAATACGTCCCATCTACAGACAGACACACAGACATTGCTGTACCATAATACATCCCATCTACAGACAGACACACAGACATTCCTGTACCATAATATGTCCCATCTACAGACGGACATACAGACATTGCTGTACCATAATACGTCCCATCTACAGACAGACACACAGACATTGCTGTACCATAATACATCCCATCTACAGACAGACACACAGACATTGCTGTACCATAATATGTCCCATCTACAGACGGACATACAGACATTGCTGTACCATAATACGTCCCATCTACAGACAGACACACAGACATTGCTGTACCATACTGAGTCCCATCTACAGACGGACATACAGACATTGCTGTACCATAATACGTCCCATCTACAGACAGACACACAGACATTGCTGTACCATAATACGTCCCATCTACAGACGGACATACAGACATTGCTGTACCATAATACGTCCCATCTACAGACGGACATACAGACATTGCTGTACCATAATACGTCCCATCTACAGACAGGTATATAACATGTTGAATTGGTAATGAACGACAGACGAAACACAATGATGTATGCAGACCAACAGCAATAACCACTCAGGCAAAAATGCATCCCTAGAGCGTCAGGTACATGTAATCTACTGTTAATTCTGTAGGTAACTGTATGTGAACTGGTACAATACAGGCAGCTATAACTCTTGTCTTTGACTACAAACCAAATTGACAACATTCAAACAACATTTAATAGGTGAAATAACATCATTAGCAAGAGCTGTATTATAATTTACATAGTCTAAGGGAGATAACTGTAAAATCTGCCTTCATGCTCTTTACATGAACTAAACTTTTTCCAATAAAAATGAATACTTCTCTGACTCTTCTCAGGGCGATGACACCCACTGTTTGCTACACCCCAGCCATTTTCAATAAAGTGTTCAGTCTCCAACAGCAGGCAATGAAGGGATATCCAGTGAAGAAAAATTGTTCTGCCCATTCATACAAGTCCCTAAAAAATAAATGATAATTTATAACCCAAATTGAGAATGTAAATGAGGCTTAGATGATCGAGACACATATGTTGCCAGCTGGTAAATGTCAAGACACTCGGGAGAAATGAGTCCCTACATGAAGTCCCTGTTTAGAGTGAGTGGTACCTACTATAACCCCCTGTACACATTATGTACTCGGGGGTGGGTGAGCCGTTCTTGCAGCCAGAAACACAAACGGTGTACTCCTTCCTTAAAAGTGCCACCTCAAAACATGAAATAATTAAAATGGTGACAAAGAATGAACTTTGCTTTACGTCCCATCTACAGACAGACATACAGACATTGCTGTAACATGATACATCCCATCTACAGACAGACATACATACATTGCTGTACCATAATATGTCCCATCTACAGACAGACACACAGACATTGCTGTACCATAATACGTCCCATCTACAGACGGACATACAGACATTGTTGTACCATAATACGTCCCATCTACAGACAGACATTGCTGTACCATAATACGTCCCATCTAAGACAGGTATACAACATGTTCAATTGGTAATGCATGACAGACGAAACACAATGATGTATGCAGACCAACAGCAATAACCACTCAGGCAAAAATGCATCCCTAGAGAGTCAGGTACATGTAATCTACTGTTAATTCTGTAGGTAACTGTATGTAAACTGGTACAATACAGGCAGCTATAACTCATGTCTTTGACTACAAACCAAATTGACAACATTCAAACAACATTTAATAGGTGAAATAACATCATTTGCAAGAGCTGTATTATAATTTACATAGTCTAAGGGAGATAACTGTAAAATCTGCCTTCATGCTCTTTACATGAACTAAACTTTTTCCATAAAAATGAATACTTCTCTGACTCTTCTCAGGGCGATGACACCAACTGTTTGCTACACCCCAGCCATTTTCAATAAAGTGTTCAGTGTCCAACAGCAGGCAATGAAGGGATATCCAGTTAAGAAAATTTCTTCTGCTCATTCATACAAGTCCCTAAAAAATAAATGATAATTTATAACCCAAATTAAGAAAGTAAATGAGGCTTAAATGATCGAGACACATATGTTGCCAGCTGGTAAATGTCAAGACACTCGGGAGAAATGAGTCCCTACATGAAATCCCTGTTTAGAGTGAGTGGTACCTACTATAACCCCCTGTACACATTATGTACTCGGGGGTGGGTGAGCCATTCTTGCAGCCAGAAACACAAACTGTGTACTCCTTCCTCAAAAGTGCCACCTCAAAACATGAAATAATTAAAATGGTGACAAAGAATGAACTTTGCTTTACGTCCCATCTACAGACAGACATTGCTGTGTCACAATACATCCCATCTACAGACAGACATTGCTGTACCATAATACATCCCATCTACAGACAGACACACAGACATTGCTGTACCATAATATGTCCCATCTACAGACAGACACACATACATTGCTCTACCATAATACATCCCATCTACAGACATACACACAGACATTGCTGTACCATAATCCATCCCATTTACAGACAGACACACAGACATTGCTGTGTCACAATACGTCCAATCTACAGACAGACACACAGACATTACTGTACCATAATACGTCCTATCTACACAGACACACAGACATTGCTGTGTCACAATACGTCCCATCTACAGACAGACATTGCTGTACCATAATACATCCCATCTACAGACGGACACACAGACATTGCTGTACCATAATACGTCCCATCTACAGAGAGACAAACAGACATTGCTGTGTCACAATATGTCCCATCTACAGACAGACACACATACATTGCTGTACCATAATATATCCCATCTACAGACAGACACACAGACATTGCTGTACCATAATACGTCCCATCTACAGACAGACACACAGACATTGCTGTACCATAATACATCCCATCTATAGACAGACATAGAGACATTGCTGTACCATAATATGTCCCATCTACAGACAGACACACAAACATTGCTGTACCATAATACGTCCCATCTACAGACAGACACACAGACATTGCTGTACCATAATACGTCCCATCTACAGACATACACACAGGCATTGCTGTACCATAATACGTCCCATCTACAGACATTGCTGTACCATAATACATCCCATCTATAGACAGACATACAGACATTGCTGTACCATAATACGTCCCATTTACAGAAAGACACACAGACATTGCTGTACCATAATACGTCCCATCTACAGACAGACACACAGACATTGCTGTACCATAATACGTCCCATCTACAGACAGACATACAGACATTGCTGTACCATGATACGTCCCATCTACAGACAGACACACAGACATTGCTGTACCATAATACATCCCATCTACAGACAGACACACAGACATTGCTGTACCATAATACGTCCCATCTACAGACAGACACACAGACATTGCTGTACCATAATACGTCCCATCTACAGACAGACATACAGACATTGCTGTACCATAATACGTCCCATCTACAGACAGACACACAGACATTGCTGTACCATAATACATCCCATCTACAGACAGACACACAGACATTGCTGTACCATAATACGTCCCATCTAAAGACAGACATACAGACATTGCTGTACCATAATATGTCCCATCTACAGACATACACATAGACATTGCTGTACCATAATACGTCCCATCTAAAGACAGGTATACAACATGTTCAATTGGTAATGCACGACAGATGAAACACAATGATGTATGCAGACCAACAGCAATAATCACTCAGGCAAAAATGCATCCCTAGAGCGTCAGGTACATGTAATCTACTGTTAATTCTGTAGGTAACTGTATGTGAACTGGTACAATACCGGCAGCTATAACTCATGTCTTTGACTACAAACCAAATTGACAACATTCAAACAACATTTAATAGGTGAAATAACACCATTAGCAAGTGCTGTATTGTAATTCACATAGTCTAAGGGAGATAACTGTAAAATCTGCCTTCATGCTCTTTACATGAACTAAACTTTTTCCAATAAAAATGAATACTTCTCTGACTCTTCTCAGGGCGACGACACCCACTGTTTGCTACACCCCAGCGATTTTCAATAAAGTGTTCAGTGTCCAACAGCAGGCAATGAAGGGATAGTCAGTTAAGAAAATTTCTTCTGCCCATTCATACAAGTCCCTAAAAAAATAAATGATAATTTATAACCCAAATTGAGAATGTAAATGAGGCTTAGATGATCGAGACACATATGTTGCCAGCTGGTAAATGTCAAGACACTCGGGAGAAATGAGTCCCTACATGAAATCCCTGTTTAGAGTGAGTGGTACCTACTATAACCCCCTGTACACATTATGTATTCGGGGGTGGGTGAGCCGTTCTTGCAGTCAGAAACACAAACTGTGTACTCCTTCCTTAAAAGTGCCACCTCAAAGCATGAAATAATTAAAATGGTGACAAAGAATGAACTTTGCTTAATACATGGTCACTTACTAGATGACAATGACAAAACGAAGATGACGTCGACTATTGTGTTAGTTTTATGTGACAAACAAAACCTAGCTCAGACTCATTTTTAAATATCATCTTTAAATTATGTAACGGGAAGACTTGATTTATTTCTTCCAGAGATTATAAATACAGTGTATATATTTTTTTCTTTTCTTAATTATTTGCTAGCAGTTAACATGGTTATTAGGTACAATATATATACTATGTGTTAGTAATTTTAATAATGAATGTTTGAAATCTAAGAACTTGTTTTAAATAAAAAAAAGTTTTCAAATGATTATTCAAAAAAATAATTTGATAGCTGGCCAAGCGACCAGGTAGTAAAACTAATTTAAGATAAGTGTGGTAGTGTGAGTGCTGAACTTGAGTGCCAGAGACCCGGGTTCAATCCCATCAGAGGCATAAAAATGTATCCGTTACATAATGTAGCTCTGTACCTTGTCATGCTTCTCGAGAAACTTCTCTGATGGGACAAACAGTCCCGGTCACTCTTTTGATAATGGACTAGGCAGATCCATTCCATGTCTGTGTGCAGGGTAATGCTACGATCCCCACCATTAGCTTAGTGGACACTATGCTAGATCAAATAGACAATATTGAATTAAATAAAAACAAAACAAGCGAGACACAAAGTAGACAGGATTACGAGCCCGAGACAAAAAGTGGACATCCTGAGCAGCATTCAGATCTAAATCATTAGTTTCTCATTTAATCTTTGATATTAATATTCGTTTAATTATTACATTAAATGATGCCCCACAAGTGGATATAGACCATCTTCTCCTACCTGGACTCAGGGTTCGCGATGTTAACTATGAATCTACAAGACATGGAGATGCTAGTACACATAATTTAAAAAAAAAAATAGAATTCATCATGATTTGGTCCTTTAAAAGATTTTCATTAAAAATGTCTACTTTATTCATACGTAATCATTACAACTCTTTTGTGACTCCATTCTAATCCCAGAGGGGTCATCTTAACATGAAATAACTGTATTCTACAGTGAATGAGGATGCCCATCTGAGTTGTCGCATTATCTCTTTTAAAACAAAAATCTCAGTTCTGTGTATTCCTCCTTAGTGACCTAATCTTGAACACAAGAGTCGTGTTGTGTACAAATTTTAAAAAGTACAAGATGATGCTTGCATATAATATTATATATATTTATTTGTAAAATGAATTTAAATTTGTGGTCCCTAAAAAGAAAATTTATCTTGGAAGAAAACACCTTTTCCTCTTTTGACCTCACCCTGACCTCAGTAGTCATTGTGTGAACAAACTTGAATGTACACTCGGTGTGCATAAATTAAAATTTTCTAAAGTCCTAAGTAGTCCTTACTCCTAACATAAAGGCCACACTATTAAACAACTTGAACCTTTATATCAAATGTCATATTGTACCCTGTGGTTCTTTGAACCTCTTTTAATACCTCATCCTTGTCCCCAGAGACAGCTGTGACATAAACCAGTGGCGGATCCACAGGGGGTTACCCCCCCCCCCCTCACATTTGGTTGAGTAATTTTTTCAAAAAGAAAGCATTTGTTGTCATTTCATGGCCTTGTGTAGAAAAAGTACACATTTAGGTCGCACCCCTTTCAAAATTGCCTAGATCCGCCACTGGTGTAAACAAACTCAATGTTACATGTACGTTAGGCCTAGGTTGACAATCCGACATTTCTTTTATGCAACTCACATAATATATAGATAAATAGCCAGACAATATATTCAGTGTATTACCTAATAACATTGTACCCGACAGTCAGTTTTGCTAAGTACCTGTAAAGATCCCTAAAAACAAGCTTTTCTTGAGAATTCAGCATGCATTTCCGTTTTTACAGCAAGTGTCTTCTGCTTCTTAAAGAAAGACAACTCTTGTAGATTTTTAGTGGTATAAATGAACATGGACTGAGTTGTATTTCTTGATAACAAATCAGTTGCGGATCCAGAAAATTCCTTCAAAAAGGGAGGTGAATCGAAGCAAATGCTGATAATTTTTGGTTGATAACGTTCAAATAAAACCCACCCACTAGATCCGCTACTGTAAATTATGTAGTGCTCAGCTAAAATTATGATTTCAAAATAACAGCACATAATCTTCCCACTCCACATACTTATTGAATTGTCAAAATATTGTAGATCCCGCCACATTTTTACGCTTTGGCTGTAAGGTTGATTTGAATAAACTTTTCTCGCAATACTCAGATACGAAATAAGCCACAGGAAGACAAGCTGTCATTTCACCCCCCCCCACCCTTAATTGATTTTTAAATGACAAAGGATATATCATATGATATATATAATTATATGTATATATTTATAGGTTATAGACTTTGTATGGGAAAATATGACGACCGAGTTACGGACCGAGCTTAATTGTGAGGTCCGTCCGCGACAAAAAACGAGGTCGTCATATTTCCCATACAAAGTCTATAACCTTTTTATTATATACTTTCAATTTCATTTAGAAACTAACAATAATTTTATTTTTAACAGTAACTTTATCTGTTTAACTGAGTAAAATATGAAAAACACGAAAATTTAGAAAATTAACGGCGTAGAAATTTGATTGTGACGTAATGTTTGCGGGCCGGAATGTTTCCGGGCATATATATAATAATAATAATAATAAGACCTTTATTTAACCAGGATTACATATTTAGCGATAACGCTAGTTTTCAATATGGTCCTGCATATAACATACATACAGACAGATATTAGTAAAATAAACACAGATTAAAAGAAGTAGAATACATATAAACTTAAGAAATAATTATGAATGTAAGATAAATAGAATACAAAATGAAGCTTAAAAAGTATGGTGATAATCTCTAAGATAATTTCTCTTAAAACACGCAACACTCGTTGAGTTTCTTATGTTTTGACTCAAGGCATTCCACATATCGTGTGATATATGCCCGCAAACTTTTAAAGAAAAAAGAAGAGATGAAATTGAAAGTATATAATATATATATATATATATATATATATATATATATATATCATATACCTAGTAGTGTATCAGCCCTGATACACCTATCTTGGCTAGGGTGAGACAGCTGCAAGTAGGTAGGGCTGTCTCGCCCTAAGGGCCGAGATATCTGTCTCGGCCCGTTGTCAAGGGGCTGTCTCGCCCTCAAATTTCAAATGGCTACTTCTTCTTTAATCTTTTGAAATCTAACATAACTACATGAAAAAATTATGTTAGACACAATTTTTTTCAAATATGATACTTTCTTCCACGACAAAATTTAATTTAAGCAGAAAAATTAAATAAAAACGTTTTGAAAAACTGCGCTAAATTGTAGCGAGTATCTAAGCAAAGGGGGGTAACCCAAGTAACAACTGTTTATTTAGAACAATAACACGTTTAACTTCATTTCAAAACAATCAACTTTTCAGGCGACAGAAAACAGTAGGAGGATTATGGAGGGTGATACTGAAGCATTTTCAGAAATTCCCGGTCCTAATGGAGATAAAATGTTAATTTATAGCTGCAGAACTGTAGCTCTCTGAAGAGCTATAGTTCTGCAGCTAGTTAATTTACAGCAATTTTGATGTGGAAAACTGTTTTAAAACGATTTCTGAAATCTAAAATCCCGAGGACTTGGCAATAAAACGAGAAAAGCAGAACCATTATCTTCCGACGTATTTCAACGACTTATAGATGCTAAACAGATGGGAAACGGTAAAAAAAAAAAAAAAAAAAAAAAAAAAAAAAAAAAAAAAAAACCAACTTACTTCAGTATAAGGTAACATTTCTTTTAGCAAAGAAATAGCAGCATCAGACGTTCATACGTAAACAAAGTTCTACAACTCTTACAAATTATATGAAATATTGAAAACGGGCGAGTTGGTAAATCCGAAAAAATAAATAAAAATAATTCACTTATTTCCAATTTTAGTATCAATTAGCAAACCCATAGGAGCTGCTTAATAGAATATGCATGTACATGAACAACACAGCGATATATATGACGGGTTTCTCAGCCAAGCAGTTCAGTTAATTCTAGACCACATGAGGGGATGTCCATAATTAATCATCCAATTACCGTGACCAGCAATGGAATAAAGGTACAAAACCCAGACTTTAGCATGTTTCACAATGCCATTAGTACTGGAAACATATCCATTAAGGTAAACCAACTGAAGAAATGAAATAGTCAAATATCGTTGTACAGTATACCATGTATTTATGTTTGGGTCAATACCCCCCCCCCCCCCAATTAAAAAAAAAATGTTTATCGACTTGTTGTGTTTTAGGTATATGATATAAACAATATCACACTCTAATGTTGATCTCGGACCTGGGATTGCCCCTAGAGTGCCAATCCCAGGTCCGAGATCAACATTAGAGTGTGATATTCTTAGTATATATATTTATATATATATATATATATATATATATATATACATATATATATATATATATCCAAATTGTGTTTTAAAAAAAAATCACAGTGTCCGGTATAAAATATTAAAAGAAATAGAATAAACAGTACACAAAGTTAAAAATTTAACGCAAACGCTTTCATTTTATAATCCTCAGGCGTTACATTTTAAAATGTTGTGTTTTAGGTATATGATATAAACAATATCACACTCTAATATTCTAATATTCTAATACTCTAATATTGTTTCAAAACTATTTTAAAATGTAACGCCTGAGGATTATAAAATGAAAGCGCTTGCGTTAAATTTTTAACTTTGTGTACTGTTTATTATATTTCTTTTAATATAGATATATATATATATATATATATATATATATATATATATATATATATATATATATATACATATACACTCATATTAGGTCCACCCCAATGCTCGAGCTGTGATTTTGCAGTTTAAATTTTAAATTTGCAATTTAAATTAGGTCGCGGGTTTGCTTACGTCATCGTTTTAGAGTACGCAAATCCTACGACTCGACGTCTTTTTACGTGCACATTGATTTGTGACGTAACAGTTGTCTGAATAAAGTATAAATGGGTCAATGACTGAATACCGATATCACATAAATATTACCAACAATTATTGTCAAAGTAGAACACACTTCGTTTAATTTTAGTAAGTATTTTCGTTTCTGGTGCAAAATTTCAGCTAGTAATGTTTTATATTGTTCCTGTATAAAGTTTAGCAGCGGACAAGTTGGGGAGGTGAGACAGCTGGCGATGTTGGGAATGCTTTTATCAGACGTCGCGCACGGTACTGGTGTTATTTTCATACGTGCATTAGAAAATGTTTCCGCTATGTTTACACAGTTGTATATTTTGTGGATTATTAAAGTCTTATACATCAATGGCAAGGAAAATATATAAATAATGATAATAGCTTATATAAAATATAATTTACACGCATTTCATTAGCAATAAATACACGCAGATGTCGTCATTTTTCGTTGTCCCGCGTTACATGAAATACGCATACGCTTTATCCACAGATTAATAAAATGATTGATTTTGTCCCAAATAACGTAAGAATTGGTGTATGATTGTGACGTCCTTATCTAAAAACCATAAACCAATTACTTTAAACATTTAGTTCATAGAATTGATATAGCGACCTTAAAAATGGCAAAGACAGTGCCTGTCAGTGGTGTCCCGTGTTTGTAGATAGACTGCAAATGCAAATCATCATGACCAGTAGCACGCCTAATACAGGGGGAAGTTGACTATCCTTGTTACATTTATAATGTACATGTATCGTAGAGCACAATGTATACCAGTATTATAAAATTCTGAGAATATCCATGAAGTAGATCGATTTTATCGGTGTCCAGTGAAATGTCCTTATTCTACAAATACCGCGCTTTTTAAACAATTCTACCATTTTATGTCTTATTTCTAAGCATTATTCCAACGCGAATATTTTAATGAATATAACTTACAGAAAGTACATAGCATTTACTATATAGAATATACAACATTTCATTTTATCCCGCGTCCATTTAGGAAAAGGAAAAGATACTTAATGTCCAAATAAATGTCCCATGTGATTTTGTCGCGCAATGACGCGACGTCAATGTACACAACCTATGTCTAGCTAAAACGTAAAATGTTGCTTTTATTATTTTTGAATGATCTAAATTAAAATGATTTTTAAAAATAGTATGCAAGGTATTTAAGCTATAGCATGTGTATCTCATAGATATGTTTTGCTCTAGATCTGGTACATATACTTTAATTGACTTTATCAAATGACAATTGTACAGACTACATTTTGTTGCATGTACTACTGTATGTCATCGTTGCAAACCACGGGTTATTGTTTCATTCTATTTCACAAACGTTTGTGAAATAGAATGAAACAATAACCCGTGGTTTGCGACGATGTACTGTATGTATGCATATAAAAATTCAGCATTGAACAGATACACTTACGGTGTGTAAAACGTTGCAATATTATACAAATCTTGATTTATATACGAAACTCTGTAATCATATTCGATAATCTTGTTATTCATATATGAGAAAATTTTAATTATATTCGATAATCTTAATATTTATATGCGAAAATTTTGATTTATATTCGATAATCTTGTTATTTATTTACATTTGGTAACTTTGTTATTTATATTCGATAATTATATAAATCTCGATTTATATTCCATAATATTTGATTCGTATTTGATAATGTTGATGTACACATGCTAGATGTACGCATGGATTTAGTCATTATTGATTGTAGGTGAAATGCATAATTTCAAAAATTGATAAAAGAATTAGCTTCATTGACCATGACCTGACCTCGGATGTCTTAAATTTAACTAGAGGAGCTACTCTGCTAAAATTAAACTTCTTTTTTTTTTTATATATTTATTTATTATTTTAAACATACACACAGTATATATATACATACATTCTGCAAAGAAACTTGTACAAAATGTTTATAAGAACTATCAAAGGTATATGTATATATTATTTTCTGAGAGAGAGAGAGAGAGATGAATTCAGTCATTATTTAATATATTTTAAACAGTACATATATATTGAAATTTATAAAAAAGATAATTTTTAAACAAAAAAAAACAAAAAACAAAAAAATAAACAACAACAGCAAACAAACACTCAATGAAATAATTGATTCCAGCGGTTCCAGCAGGTGTCAAACAAATCTTTTTCACCATTTTTATATGCAATATGTCTTTGAGTTTCATAAAATGTGTTCATTAGCGATATGCAACATTTACATTCAGTGTCTTCCCTTCACACCTCATAGTATAGATATAATATTTCAGCCAAAGAACAAGATTATTTTGTATAGTTTTCTTTTCATCCAAAAATCCAAAAATAAAATTATTTTTTGTTATTGATATTTGAAGATTGGTCTTATGTTCAAAACAAACTTCAAATTCTCTTAAGAAATGCTGAACACTATCACATTCCCAAAACAAATGTTCAATTGTTTCTTCTTCTATCTGACAGAATGTACAATTCTTATCATCTCTAATTTTGATTTTGAATAAGTATGAGTTTGAAGCTAAAATTTTGTTCAGAATTCTGTATTGAAACCACTGCAGTTTACAATTACTTGTAACTTTAAAGGGCAGTCTGAAGATCATTTTCCATTCTGTGTCATTTAATTCAAATATTTCATTCCACTTTCTTTTACCAGTAGGTTCTGTGCAGTTTTGATTGAGAAGAGTATAAAATTGTCTTGATTTTTTGCATCGTAGAAGAGTGTATATACTTGACATAATCAGAGGGTTTGTTAATTTAATTAATTTTTTATCAAACTTGACTTTTTTCATCCATGCTTTAATAGCATTTATGACACTCATATATTCTAAAAAATTGATTTTTACTTTTGGATAAATGTTACAGAAAGATTCATAAGTCAGGAACAAACCCTCTTCATCAATAAGGTCATTAAGGTATTTAATATTATTGAGAAACATGGATTTATTAAGAAATGCTTTCCCACCCACAAGAAAGTTAGAATTGTAAAATATTGGAGTATCTACTGTTACTGTAAATGGATTTTGTTTAAGCTGTAGCTCAATCCAAGAATCAAATACATCAACCCAAAATTTGTTTTTCAGCGATGTCTTTATGTTTTTTGTATTCTATTCCACATGTAGTAACTTTATTAAGATCTAAATTTGGTATAAAATTATGTAAACCCCTATCTGAAAAAAGGAGTTGTCTCATCCAAAACAATTTTAAAGAGGCTATAAAAGCCTTTACAGTGATCATTTTTAACCCACCATCCTCATATTGCTTTACGATTACCTCTTTTTTAATTCTATGTTGAGAATGGCTCCACAAGAAAGAAAAGAATAGTTTATCTAATTCTTTACAATAGCTGTCATCAGGATTTGGAATTGCCATAAAAATATGATTTAATAGAGGCAAGACCAGAGTTTTGATAACAGTAATTTTTCCTATTGGTGTCAAATGTCTTTTCTCCCATTGATTTAAGATTGATTTTATTCTGCTTAGCTTTGGCTGATAATTTAGTTTTGACATGTTCTGTAATTCTACATCAAAATTAATTCCAAGTAGAGTAAACTTACAAGTCCCCCAATTCAAGTGAAAGTCTTTAGAAAGGGTATCCTGACTATATTTTTTTGATCCAATCCATACTGTATTGGTTTTTGAAAAATTAACTTTTAGTCCTGACATTTCAGAGAAGTGTCGCAATACTTTTATTGTTTCTAGAAGAGATTCCTTGCTACCATCAAGTATAATTGATGTATCATCGGCTAGTTGTGAAATTTTCTTTTCATTGTTTTTATAGTTATACCTTTAATACTTTTATTTTCTCTTATTTGTATAGCTAAAATTTCTGCGCAAAGAAGAAAAATATAAGGTGATAAAGGATCACCTTGTCTACATCCTCTTTGAATGTTCAAAGATGCCGAGAGAGTGCCACCTTGGTTAACAGTAGATATGATGTTATGATAGAATAATTTCACCCATTCATGAATATCAGGTCCAAACTTAAAATAAGTTAAGGTCTTTTGTATAAAATTCCATGAGAGGGTATCGAAGGCTTTCTCAAAGTCAATAAGTAATAAAAGACCTGGGATTTCTTCTTCTTCAGTATACTGCATAATATCATAAATTAGTCGAGTATTTTCTCCTATATACCTATTAGAAATGAAGCCAGTTTGATCAGGATTGATAAGTTTATCCAAGTAAATCTTTAATCTATTTGCAATGGTACCAGAAGCTATTTTATATATAGTGTTCAGAAGTGTAATTGGACGCCAGTTTTTAAGATAGTGTCTTGGTTTGTCTCCTTTAGGTAAAAGTGTAATAATTCCATGTCTCTATGTTATTGACAGAGTGCCATTTTCATATGCATAGTTGATAGACCTTACAACAAATGTACCAAGGTATTTCCAAAAAACCTTAAAAAACTCAGCTGAGAACCCATCAGAGCCTGGTGATTTATTTGCTTTCATTTTACTTAGTGTTGTAGAAGCCTCCTTCAATGTAATTTTACCTTCTAAAAGCATAGATTCCTCTCTGGATAACTTGGGAATATCCTCATAGTTTAATTCCGAATTTAAGTCAACTATGTTTATTTCCTGGTTAGGTATTGAATATAAATTGTCATAAAATTGCTTTGTTTCATCCAATATTTCAAAATTAAAATTAAACTTTAATAAATATACAGCACTACCAGCCGTGAGACATTTGGCCTGAATTGAATAGTTGACCTTGCCCTAATATGCTGAATAAACCCAGTAGCTATGTCGAAGCTTGGGTGACTGCCCTGTAATCCCCCATAGGCTGCTTAGCTAGCTGGATTAACAAGAGTGATACAAATTTGAATATTTATTAATCGTAATCAGAAACAGGGTGCAAATTGACATATATGGCGGAAAGGGTCGCGTGCAATTTTTTGTGGGGAACTGGGGAGGCGGCCAGTTTGACTACCAACGTAGGGGCAACACAGGGGGCCCTATGTGGACATAGGTGCCTGGACCTGAACGGGTGGTCACGTTCTAAGGGGGAAGAGATCTCTGCGCATCTCAGCTGTCTCCTGCGTGCTACCTGGTTTAAAGAGCAAGTACAGAGCAAACTGTGGACCCTCCTACAGTTTCCAACATGCACCAGCCTGTAGCATTCCCTAGGAGGTAGATGTGAGCACAGGCACCAGAACGGTGGATATATATAGCGTGTTAGATCTTATGTACCCCCCCCCCTTCCAATGAATGAAAGATATATACATAAGTCACATATTAAATGAATTGAATGTCAAAATCTTGTTAGAGTATCAGTGACGTGTTGAACAACCTCACTGTTGTATTTAGGACCCAGGTGATCTCTGGCGGGTGTGAGCGATTGCCCCTGGAATATTTCGCCCACATGCGTTGGTACTCCAGAAGAGTAGAGGAAGCCTCTCTCTCTCTCTCTCTCTCTCTCTCTCTCTCTCTCTCTCTCTCTCTCTCTCTCTCTCTCTCTCTCTCTCGTAGAGTAAAATAAAAAATATTCGCATATGAATATCAAGATTTCTCACATATAAATCAAAATTTCCGTCCGCATATAGATATCAAGATTATCGAATACAAATCAAGATTTCCGCATATGAATAACAATATCATTAGATCAAAAGTTCAACATCTGACAAAAAAATCTAAAGTCACACGGTTTTCACGAGACCACCCCTTCAAAACTAAATATGATATATATTGAAACTAACCGATTCGCAAGTAAAACATACGAGTATAAATAACACTCTGTATACCTTTTCTACTGTTTATTCAGAAATGAAAGTGAACATTAAAACGTTAAAATGTAATATTATTTGGAAGTTTTTATCTCTCACTTCAACTCACCGTGGTTATTATTATTATTCATTTATAAAGCGCAAAACTACATATACTTTCTATGCGCTGGTTGTTGTTTTTTTTCCACTAGAGCGTGATCGATGTAGATCGATGACAGAAACGTACGGGAGTTTTTAACCCCCCCCCCTCCCCCTTCCGTGTTTGGCATTAATAAAAAGTATTAAAGAGAGCAATGATTATTAAACATAGAGACTTGAACAAGTCTATATATATCCTAGAAAAAACCAAAACTGATTTTTTTTACTGTGTTCAAATTTTTCAGAGGTCATATTCATAAGAATTGCAAGCGTTATTTCATGGGATGGTTACCTGTAAAATGCGAAACGAAATCGAAAGGAAACGAAATCTACCGAAGCAAAACGAAACCTACCGAAACGGGTACCCTTATTTCATACGACATGCCTGCTGTTGTAGGCACGGTGAAATAAATACAGTACGTATACTTTGGAGTATTTCTAAGAATTCATAATTTTTATGAATGTACACTATACACGTACAAAGATTTATTTTCAATTTTTAAACATTAAATCATGCATGTGCTTTAGTTATGATATTACAACTTGGAGATAATGAATTTGTTTAAAATGTGACGTTGCTTTCGTGATTATATTTTGCCACAATTTATGACGTTATAAGTGTAACGTAAAGTGACACCAGTACCGTGCGCTTAGTGTTAGCGTTTTTAGAACCCGAGAAAAATCGGACGGGAGTTTCCCAGTTAATGAAAGTTTTATTCAGAGATTTGACGCGTTTAGTGCGGACATTTGGAAATGGCGAGTTCATAATTTTATTCCTACCCCATCATACGTGAAGATCGGACAACATTGATTAATTAAAAGCGTTGGGCAGGGATATGCTATAAAGAAATGTTTCAATGTGTCCTGCTGCAAATGTCTCTGAAAACAATTCCAGAACCCCTGGAAAAAATTGAGCAGGAGTTGCTTATACTTGAGAGAGAGAGAGAGAGAGAGAGAGAGAGAGAGAGAGAGAGAGAGAGAGAGAGAGAGAGAGAGAGAGAGAGAGAGAGAGAGATATTTGATCATGTTTACAAATGAATGCCGGTATTGGAGAACAGTAAACTAACAATACATGTATTCTAGCAAAGTTGAACCTCACCTCAATGAGTGTTTGAAACTCGCTGTAAAATTAGCTAGACATGCAGGGCTGACTGCTTGTAAAAAATTGTTAGCCCTGCCAAAGACCTACTTGCTCTGCATATTTTAAAATTACTTTTACATGTGTTGCTACATGTATCTATCTTCTAATGAAGTACGATGGACCTAATTCGTATCTAGTACATGTACATTATATTGTATTAAAGTTTTTATCTACGGTAGGATATGCAGTAATATGTACTAAATTGACGAGGTCTGTCCATTTAGTTACAGGTACAATAATGAAGTTGATTCATCTAAATTTTATTTAGCAGAAATTTTATCACGTCCGATCGGGCGACTATACCAAGAAATTTATTCGCCCGTGGTAAATTACATGCGTCTCGGGCGGTCGGGCGCACGGTTATTTCAAAGACTGAACGGGCTCAAGCCTCCAAATGTATAAAGAAGAAGAATGTGAAGTTGGTCGAAAATTAGAAAAAATAGCTGACGTTTCAAGTGAATCTGCAATACAAGTTAAAAATAATTATAATTTTAAACCGCGTTCATGTTTTCGAGGGGTTATTTGGCTTGGGAAAGTGATCATTTCTATGTGTTTGTGAGGTTGTTTTTTGTTTGTTTTTTTTAGATAAATATATTGTAAAATAGAAACGATTTTAGTTGTATTTCTGGTTAGAATATTAAGACATGATTAAACTACATGTATATGAAATTGAAAAGTTAACCCTAATGGGTTTCAAAAATAAAATTACACTATTACATGTAGGCTATATTAGTTTATTCATCGTTAATGCGAGCATGCGATCGCAAAAGAAGAAAAGAATTTCAATTATTAGCCGCGCAACACAATTTAGATTAGCACAATATATGTACACATTTATATATATGAAGAAATTTTGTGATATACATTTTGTAAACAATTGATCATTTGTCCATACATATTTGATTTCCCCTTCAAAACCAGGAGTCAATAACGTTGTTTTGAGTTCTTTTTGAAGTGATGCATGAAAAGTGAATGAATAACGTTGTTGAATGACGTTGCGAATATTTGTAACGTTATTTGTTAAAAAATGTTGCTTTGATGGTTTTTATCAAACTTTGACATCTTTTTCTTTAAAAAACGAACTCGAATACCCCATAAATTTTTTTCATAAATATTTTTCAAATTATTTTTGTTTTGCTTTGATATAGATATTATCAAGATGAACAACACCAAATTATGTCTATTTTAAGTTGAATTATGCAATGAATAAAGTCAATACTATTATTTTCTATATAATTCAATGGAAAACAGTGTCGCCACCGTTAAAACAATTGTATGTTGAAGACGTAATTACCAAAAAACTGCTGTTGAATGAAAAACAATTTTCACAGAGTAGTATATACATTGTCAAGATACATCGGTCAAATTTTCAGATGGGGTTTTCGAGTGAGAAAAAAAGGTCTGTAAACCCGCGACCTACGTTAAATAGCAACATATAGATCGATAACTGTGTTATTTCTGCACCGATTTTGATGCGGTTTTTTACGCTCGACTCGGTAAAGAAAATTCTTTTTAAACACAATTAAATACGATTTCATTCATAGGCCCTTTTTTCAAAAAGTGAAATATATATATTTAAAGTGATAAACAAAAGTTTTTTGTAATAAATCAGTTAAAATATGTCTTGTGTGTTAATTTTTTAGTAGTATTATAGACTACCTATGCAGATACAGTGATTTCAATCAGCGCCGGGTCGCTTTAGTGCAGACAGATCTCAGGTAGATTAAATTAATAACCCCACGTAGTTTGGGCCTTCAGAAAATCGATAATAATGCAATATGTATATAAGATGGATGTTTGACATTTAAAGATAGCATTATCGTCTCCATATCGTATACATCGAGTAGAAATCTCACGTGTTCTCATTGAACACGTGGTTGCCTATTGAGTTAACTTACGCGTATTCATTTTGAGCTTTTCACACCATATTGATTGATTGATGTTTTCCGCCACACTCAACAATTTTTCAGTTATATGGTGGCGCCCAGTTTTTATTGGTGGAAGAGAGAACTCAGATATAATGTACCTGGGAAGAGACCACCGACCTTCCGAAAGTAAACTGGGAAACTTTCCCACTTACCGGTGCGAGCGGGATTCGAACCCGCGCCGACAGAGGTGAGAGGCCGTATGATTTTGAGCGCGATGCTCTAACAACATAGATTACAGCCACCCACCCTCAGCTTCTGCATTGACATTTTTTTGTTCCTTAAAAGATTTAAATTTATATTACAAATTATGCGTATCGTTGTAAATATCAAGTTCTATATCAAGACAACGAGGCTGATATCACGTGGTCTATATACTTTAAATACGATGATGGATTTACGGAGTGGCGTAGCCACCCTTCCTCCTATTTTTTTTTTTTTTTAATTTAAGGTAACTTTTTGTCTCTTGTTTAGAAATAATCTAAACGATAAAAGAAGCAATAATTGTATACACTCTCGAAAAAGTAAACGACAAAATGTTTTGATATATTGAATTACCTTTATTGGGATAATTTACATTTTTTCCCCGAACCCTTAAAATTTGTATCATTTTATTAATTTCACCTTGTTAAATTGACAGACATAAGCAAATATGACTATTACATCTATAACATATTTCAAGCCCTATACATGTTTTAAAATCCAGAAGGTTTCAGGGACTTTGTTCGAATCCCGGCTGCGAAAGCCCTACATTGTAAGTCGTTAAAACAGGTAGTGACAGTTCCATCGCCAAACGCTCGGCATCTGGTGTGAATGTCACCGGTCCTCGGATATGACCTTAAATACGGATGCCCTGTGTCACAGTAGGTGTGACACGCTAAACAACCCTCACTGCTCATTGGCGGTAAGCTGCGAGCAAAGACCTAAATTTGAAGTCCTTCTCTGGTCTTGGTGACTTCTCCATATCACAGGTGCTTGGGTCCAGGACCCCCCCCCCCCCCCCCCCCCGAATAAGCTAGAAGAGTTATTATAACACTACTGTTATAATAATCAGTGATGGTATTTTTCTAAAAGGGCTTATTTTGAATTATTTTGGATTTATGAGTATGCATGACGTTGTTGACATGTATTAGAAATATTTTCAACCAATTAAATCAACTCATGTAGCTTATTCGGATGGAGTGGGGTGGGTCCTGAACCCAAGCACCTGTGTTCCATTCTTCATGACCACGCAGCAAGTGACAGCCTGGCGAGAATTCAGTCGTCATCGAAAGCACGGGGTTTGACTTCCCTAGTAGTCTAGTCAATCTAGCAAATCACCTCAAAGTAATTGCAACAGAAACAAACTCGACAGAATTTAATAAACAAAAGCGTGATTAACAACATACAAAAAATCGGACAAAATCGGACAATGGGAAATATTTAAAATTTAGACTTAAATATTTTAGTAAACCATCGATATTTTGTGGTGTTTACGGCACGCCGTACACGTAAAGGGGAGTAACTTAACTGTGAAAGTCATCGGAATAAAGTTATACACAACGATCTAAAGTGCATGTAATAAAAAACGCGATTAAACAGCTTAACAGTTGTATTAAAAAGGTGATTTTAAGACCTTCTATATACATACAATATTGTTCAGCATCTCATATTCTTTGCCGACTTCCATTCCCGGGGAACTTTCGCGAATAAAGCTTCAAAATATTTTGTTTGACCCTCTACTGAATTAATTTTAATTATAAAACACAATATTTACTTTAGAAGTTATGAATAATCAATTATAAATGAAATCTTAAAGAATTAGTGTCAATTTACAAGGGGGAATTACGGTTGTTAAAAAAGAAAGTATGGAAAGCCATTCGGGTTAAAAGTTTCAGTTATTTTGTATCTTCATCATTTGAGCAAGCGTTTTGTATTAAAAACTTTTATAAAACTAAGTAAGTAAAGTATTTTTGCTTTTCTTTTTCAAATTCAGGTTTGGGGAGTCATTCATGGGTAATAATAATGATAATAAAACATTGATAATATAAATAATAAAAATCAATGTAAGTAAACACTTGCGCATAGTATCATGATTTGATGTAAAATCGAGTAGTTACTCTTTTTAATTAGTCTTGGGCTCACGACCTGCGGAACCATATCTCCTAGCAGCATGCGAACAGCGCGCTAGACCGCCCGGCCATCTATTCAAGACAACACTTGTTTTCGATGACGATGGAATTCTCGCCACGTTGGCACACGATACAGTTATTTATCGTAAATTTTAGAGGATCATACAAAATGCATATTGTGTTTGAAATGTCTATATATAAAGCACAGAAATAGCAACGAACTCTGAAATAAACATAACTGCCCTAAGGGACGAAATCAATGTCGGATGAAAATTTAAATTCAGTTAGTTAGGGGGAGGGGAATAAAAACTCCCGCAAGTTTCTGTCATCCGACATCGATTACAATTTAGTGGAAAAAGGAAAAAGACAAGCGACTGTTGAATACCACATAATATTTAAAACATATTAATGAACATTTAATAGATTTAATGTACACTTAGGAGGAAAAAGCGCCCCAACATATAAGTTCCACCTACGTACAAAGTCAGTATAGATGCTAAGAACAGGGTCAGATATTTAAAACGCCGTTTTGGGATAAGTACAATCGGTATGAAACAGGTCAGACAGCATTTGACCCAATGATAGGCTATATTGGCAAACTAGATTGTTATAGCGACCATAGAATTTGCAAAATGCTGATTTTAAACGAGATTGTTAAAACCCCTGCACCATCAACTTGTTTGTCAGTAGCCTGCCTGGATTTAAAAAACTGATCATACGCAAAACAAGTTCTTAAGTATCGAATCAGTTGAGAGGTTGGCAAACACGGACACCTGGATATACCATAAGTGGGATCAGGTGCCTAGGAGGAGTAAGCATAAGAGTTTTTATGAAGTTTAGGAATCCAGAATAGGTACGGTAACTCATATTCATCCTACCCATTGACTGGGATACTAAATGTGTCGAAAACTGAAGCATGGTGTTAAGAATTTCCTCTTTTGAGAGGGCAGTTGGAGTATAAGTACGATTACCAAAAATGGAATTAATGCCAGGTTAGTTTAAAAAACAGTTGTATTACTTAGTCTAACAAACAAAGACAATGTTGTTACAACATTTGCCAGCTGGAACCAAAACATCAATTGATTGACTGATTGAATATTGCTTAACGTCCCTCTCGAGAATATATTACTCATATGGAGACGTCACCATTGCCGGTAAAGGTCTGCAAAATTTAGGCCTATTCTCGCCGCTTATGGCCATTGAGCAGGGAGAAATTTTTATCTTGTCACATCTTCTGCGACACGGGACCTCTTTTTTTCCGGTTTCATTCGAAGGACCGCCCCATTTAATCGCCATTTACGGCAAGCAAGGGGTACTGGGGATCTATTCTAACCCGGATCCCCACGGGACCAAAACATCAATAGTACCATTGGAAATCGTAAAGAAAGGTGAAGACAACGAACAGTGATCATTGGTTAATCAAATGGCATCGCGATGCTCTCTTGAGATATCTGTATCAGGCATCGGTTCATATAAGTTATGACTCAGCTTACACTAGTTCTAGATATGTTGTGAACTTCCCCGATAACTGACTACAAGCTACCAGTTGCGTGGAATCTTAATGATACTTAATCATACAACAGGTCTATGTCGTATACCTCCAACATGTTGTACAAATGGATTATTAACGACTATGAAAGTATATACTTACTGACGATAGCATTATCATTTAAGTAATCTAGAGAGTTTTTGATGTCTCTAAATACCCGTTTATAGATTTTATCAGTTCTCCGCATCAATATAATGGCTGCCGCCTTGTTAACAAACTTAAGATGATTTATGCTGTCCTAAAGTTAGGACGAATTTATAGCGAGGCCTTAGATTTAAGAAGGTTTAAAGAAACTAACTTAAGACTAAGCTGTGTCCTAAGACATAGCTATAGACAAGACATACTTAGGATATAGTATACATCACTGTAGATTGATCACTGTTCGTTATCTTCACCTTGCTTATACCCTAATCATGAACACACCTGTTAGTTGAGATTTTCATATTCGGTTTCAAATTGCATTTAAAGCCATCTTATATTGGAGTTATAAATGTTTAAGAGTTCGAAAATTTACAGTTTCAGAAATAAAGTATTCTAAATTCTTCTTTGAAGATTGAAATTATTGAAACAAAAACCCACAAAGTAAAAATGAAAAAAAAAAAGTTGTTTCAATACTCTGAATTGAATTAATGTTAAAAATTCAGCATTTCAAATGGACACGACTAACAGAATACTCATTTTTATATCGCGCCTTTCTGTTACATGCCAGACGGAATATATATGCAATTCAATAAAAAGTTCATTGTGAATATTAAACTCACAAATGGCCGACATAGGCAATCCGAGCATTCTATTAATCATGTTTGATGAGGAATTAGGACATTGGGCATGGGACATCGGAAACATCTTCTCTTTCTGGATCCCAATCCCAATTGTTATAAGAAAATAAAGCTTGAGTTACCGCTAATTAATTTTACAAAAGGTGTACCGTGATATTTGACAAAATTTTCCTCGGGATTCAATATGGCTGTGACTGCTATATTTCTGATATTCAATATTTAATTCAGGTAATTATTGACTCGTAATTTAAAGAAATGCTGAGAAATTATCTTTGCAGGAAATGAAAGGTGTCGATAAGCGGGTAGTTAATCGCTATCAACACATTCACGGTGTAAAGGCATAACGGAAACTTTCCGATGATTTTCCAAAACAAAAATGGAGTCCTCGACGAATGAGGACTCTTGCCGAAAAAGGAAGGGGTAAGCTTATTCAACTCGACTTGCACGGAATACTAGTGGTATTACCCTACAGTCGGGAGGCATTGTTTATCGTCGTGCAATTGATATTTTCGCCTATGCACATTGTCATTTGATCAAACATAAAATGAAGATATTTGACTTAAATTGATGATATAACGATAAGATATTATCATAGATATTTTCTTGTGAATGCAAGAAAATGTGCAATTCTAATGGATTTCAAAATTGTGCAGTACAAAAACCAACCTTTGTTTCTTTCTTTAAGCAACGGCCCCTTCAGACTGTGTGGTACTGGACCTTTTCAGACTTTTTTTGCTATACATGATATTTCTTATTGAACATTGAACTTTGTAACGAACACACATACACACACTACACACACAATCATGGAAGGAGGGAGGGTTTCACCGTGCTATTTTGACAATGACAATTATTTGTTATTTTGTTATGCAAATAAAAGATTTATTAGGTGTCATGTATTGTGTATTCGACAGTCAGTCGACTGTTATCCGGATTTATATTGTTTATGTTGTTGGTTCTAAAAGTAGAATAAAGCAGTTTGAGTTCTGGTTATTATGGCGTCTGCTTGACGAACACGACATGGTGTCAGAATGTGAAAAAAATCACGTCTACGATAAGCCATCGAAAGTTATTTCGTGAATATTCTTTGACATAAACACTCAAAGAAAACAGATGGAGTCTCTTACTGGTGCTACTATCTTACAGCAGGGTAGACCCATCGCGTACGCCTCAAGAGCACTCACAGCGGCCCAAAGGAACTACGCACAAATAGAGAAGGAAGCCTTAGCAGTGGTATTTGGATGTCATAAGTTTCACCATTACATCTATGGAAGACAGATAACTGTGGAATCAGATCATAAACCATTGGAGTCAATATTTCGTAAACCGCTCTTAGCAGCTCCTATGCGTTTACAAAGACTACTTCTTGCAGTCCAGAAATATGACTTAAAGATAGAATACAAACCTGGGAAACTCATGTTTATCGCTGATGCTTTGAGTCGCCACTACCTAGATGAAACTACAGAAGAACTGGTACCCGAAGTTGATGTCAATAGCATCACGCTTAACCAACATCTACCAATGTCGAAAGACCGCTATACCGAATTTCAACAAGAAACACTACGTGATTCTACTTTGCAACAGCTTCTACACACAGTATTGTCAGGTTGGCCTGAAGCCAAGCAAAACTTGCAATCGACTCTTATTCCGTATTGGTCATTTCGTGATGAGATATCACATGTGGATGGACTACTGTTCAAAGGCAGTAAACTCTTGATTCCGAAGTCGATGCAACAGAAAATGTTGGACTTGGTGCATGAATCACATCTCGGAATAGTGAAATGCAAGAGCCGAGCGCGAGAGTGTATGTACTGGCCAGGTATGGCAGCACAGATTGAGGACAAAGTTTCAAAGTGTCATATTTGTGCAGAAGTACAGAATTCAAATCCTAAGGAACCAATGATATGTACAGAGTTGCCGGACCGTCCATGGTCCAAGATCGCGTCCGACATATTTGCATACCAGCAAAATCATTACATAATTGCGGTCGATTACTACTCTAAGTGGCCGGAGATCAAGATTCTAAAGGACTTGTCATAATGTCAAGTTGTGAACTCGCTCAAAAGCATGTATTCAAAATATGGAATCCCGGATGAACTAGTATCCGACAATGGTACGCAGTATACAAGCAAGGAGTTCAAGGATTTCACAAAGGAATATGGATTCACCCACACCACATCAAGTCCGTTGTATCCAAAATCAAATGGACAAGCGGAGAGGATGGTACAAACCGTCAAACGGATTCTCAAGAAAAACAAAGATCCGTACATAGCATTAATGGATTACCGTAACACGGAAATTCAAGGACTAGGAAAATCACCAGCACAGATGTTTCTAGGACGTCGTCTGAAAACAAAATTACCGACAACGGCAAAACTTTTGCGTTCCATGAACAATGACACTCATGAGAAATTGAAATCTAGACAGCTAAACTTTAAAAGATTTCACGACAGGAATGCAACCAAGAACCTACCAGATCTGCAAGCAGGAGACCGTGTAATGTTGAAAGTACAAAATTCGTGGAAACATGCCAACATCGAGTCAAAACATCACCAACCGAAATCGTTTATCGTGTCATGTGAAGGAAAGCAATACCGTCGCAACCGAAGCAGTATGAAACAAACAAAATCGATTAAAGAAACATCCGAAGTCGAAGGATTTGACTTTCAGCTTCCCGACAGTGTTTCTCAACAGATTCCAGGAACTACTCGTCCGAACAGCGACAATGCTAGTGAACATCCGAACTGTGACCGCGAAACCGAACAAGCTCGATGTACCCGTCCAAAACAAACTCTATCGTTTCCAACTCCACCGCAAGAACTGAACAAAACGCGATCGGGACGTACTATCAAAGCTCCTGGCAAATACGCAGACTATGTTATGCAGACAGTTTAATGTGAATTATCATTTCTTGTGAAACGGGCATAATTGTCATGGACATTCTTAAATGTCATGTAGTTCATTTGCAGCTTTCTTGTATGTGTTAAGTGACTTATTGATTCAGAACTTTTTCATTACTTGTATTGAGTTTACTTGATTTCTTTGAATTTGAAAAGAGAGGATGTCATGTATTGTGTATTCGACAGTCAGTCGACTGTTATCCGGATTTATATTGTTTATGTTGTTGGTTCTAAAAGTAGAATAAAGCAGTTTGAGTTCCGGTTATTATGGCGTCTGCTTGACGAACACGACATTAGGTATCCCCCCCCCCCCCCCCTCACTGCTAACAGTAGTAGTGAATGAAAAGAACACATAGCGAAATATGAGCATTAACAGTAAAACACTACGCTCGTCCTCAATTTATTTTGGGTTGAGTCATGCACAAGTCTACACAACACTCCAACGCCCCCGAACACCCCTACCCCGAATTAGGATTTTAAAGATCGTACAAAACTCTTCGGTTTGTGGTTGTTCTCTTCTTTGTCAAGATATTCAAATTGAAGTTGAGAAGAGATTCCATTTTTTGTGCCAATTGTCCGAAATGAAATGATGATGCGATACATTTAATACGTTTGTAGGTGTCCGTCTCTCTCTCTCTCTCTCTCTCTCTCTCTCTATCTCTCTCTCTCTCTCTCTCTCTCTCTCTCTCTCTCTCTCCACAAAAACTCTGTAGTCCTGAGACATGTCCTGTGTAGATCAAAAATATTCATAACACCCTGATCTTTTGGGCAGTAAATAACAATGACCATAGATGAGCTCCGCCCATATCCAGTGATTCGTAGGGTATTTTGTTGTAGGGGGGCTTAAAATTGGGTCTTTAAATACCTTTATGTTCCACCCGGTGTATCGTAATTCCGGTAAGCGTGCCCAAACTTGTCTAGACAAGTAAGTACATGTTCATCTACCACACTACACGTAATATATAGCCTTGTTGTGCCTAGAATAACGTTTATGATTAACTTAACGTGCCATTTTCAAGTTGATATGCATTATTATGAACCTGGAGTATAAGCAAAGCAGACAAAGAAACCACGTGTTAATGAGAAATTTGAAATTTAAACGGTCATACGCTATATTTAGGTGATTTAATGCAATCTGTACATGTTCTTTTTCATTATTTGTGATAATTTTGTTTTTCTTTCTAATTTTGATATAGGGTGTTTTAAGTGAACAAGATTGAAATAGATATATCGCTTCTCTTTAAAAACACTGCATGACATAGTAATGACTCTTATTGCTTTTGTTGACGATAAAATTTAAATAACTTGATATTTTGGGTGTTTGTTTAAAGGCCAAGGTTTTCAACCTTGGTTTTCCTCAGGTAAGTTATGTCACCGTTGTAAGGCTCCTGATTTGATTTTCCCCTCCAGTTGTTCCATGAAGTCTCTTTCAAATTTGATCTTTTATGCAACTGTTTCCAATGATATATATATTTATCACTTATTACATGCACTGTATTACTGACAATAATCTTTATTGTCTTCATCTTACACATTGCAAAGCTGTTTAATTTCTATTGAAATCCGCCGTGCATTGTCATCATTTTCTATTTCTCTTCCTCTCCTTTCAGTGCGGTACATATCACGAAGACATTCTGCATGCGTTATCATTATGCAGGTATTTATGGTGTTGTGGCTTTATATTTAACGCTTTGGGGAGTGGAGCTTTAAGAATGACAACAGTACATACACACTGTGAACATGATATCATCCAAGGCTCACTTTTCGCAAAACGTTTCTTTTATAGAAATGAGACTTAGATTTATCTAAAAAAGAAGAAAAGTTCTCACGGTTTACAGTTGTCAAAGGATGAAGGCTGGATATGAATCGCTAAGCAGCGATATTTGATGTGTCGCTGTATTGTTTGCATCATTATTTCTACATATCTACTTTCATAAGCTACTTCTCATCCGACTTGTCAGTCTCGCTAGGCTGTAATATCATTAGACTTAGAATCGGATAATATTTGTTTATAATGCTTTTCATTTATGCTTGCTATGCATACTCGCATTTTCATAGTGTTTTTGCAAGAAGTTTGGACATAGATGTGAATATGTAAACATGAATGTATAAAGCAGCAATTTGAAAGTGTTAAATTTGAATAATCGATCATTTGATTTTGATATTGCACTAAAATAGAGTTGATGACGCTATACTTGGTTTATATGATAGTCGATATGAACGGTAACAACACCGCGTCCAGACGCTTTCATGACAAACCTTAGTACCAAAAGTCACGGTCTGTACGTGTTGTACATGTACAATGGTTTGGTAATGTCAATCGAAAGACAAACTATATGATAGGGTTATTGACCCAACTAAATGTAGTGTCAATATTCACTTTTATAAGTTAAACTATATTTCAGCTGTTTTGTGTTGATAGTTTATTCAGTTTATTGTTAAGTTAGAAGCTGAAGGAGTATTGGCACTGATTTGAATGTGTGCAATATCACAGTTACGTGCGTTTTCAACATTGAAATAAATATTACAAATGGTAAATAATGACATTTACTGATACCAGGCATATAGAATGAAGGATCTTCTCATCAGCCTTCTTTTTTTTTTTTTGACATATATTATCATATAAAAAGGGTGTTACATGCAACTTCAATATTTCAACAAACATGTTAAACACTGTGTGAAAATTAATAGCAATATTGTACAATTACTTTGAAGATAAAGAGAGACTAGTACATGAAATATGCATAACTAATCCATTTAAGGAAGATACATCTTACATTGAAATCAAGATTTCTTCTGCCACAATAAATTGATTTTTTAACAAACAGTTTTCTTCTCAAAAATTGCAAAAATATATATAAAGAAGGACCACTGTGGCCTGTATCTGAATTAAACACAAACTGTATATAACATTTAGAAAGCAGTATACAATAATTCAGACTTTCACACTTTTCTTCATAAAATCCAAATATTATGTCTTGATAAGATATATCATTTATATAAGTAATGTTTAATCTATTCCACCAAGTTTGGAAATGCTTCCAATAAGTACCAACATATTCACAAAAGTAAAACCTGTGCTCTATTGTATTTAAATTTCCACATGATATACAAGAAGGTGATGTTTTAATTTTCATTGCATACAGCAATTTGTTGTGTGCTAAAAATCTGTGAATTAATTTATATTGAAAAGATTGTAATGATGTTTCCATTGATATTGTGAAAGGTAACCTGTAAATACTCTCTAACTCTTGCTGTGTTAATTTTGAATCAAAAATATTTTCCCATTTTGGTATACATGTTGACAATTCTGCTATACTTTCCATCAAAATCCAGTAAAAATCTTTACAAGTCATGTTTGATATGGGACTCCTATTATCATTGAAACTCAATGTAAGTGTATTTCTATTTATAAAAGATTATCATTTTGTCGAATATGCTTTCTCCAACTGTAGGGTATTGACTGATTTTATTCACGTGCCATGTAGCAGTGAGAATAATAAATACACCACAGGCGGATCCAGGATTTCCGAAAGGGGGCACATGTGAATGTGAAGTATTAACCAAAATAATTAGCCATTTGGGTGCCAAATCTGGAGTTTTCATCTATATATCTTTAATAGCATAACAAAAACACACACTGTCATGGTCGCCGCCATTACAACTGACACTTTGAGTTCTGGGAATACTTACTGCGATTCCCATTGGTCCTCAATAGGCCACGTAAGGACATGCATTTTAATGAGTTATGCGAAAATACCTGCGTTGTGTCCCACTGGAGGTAAACAGAAAGCGAGCAACCGTGGTTTTCCGACGATGTGTCGACCGTTACATGTACTCCAATATCTTTCTCTGCTTCAATATTTTCCCCTTCCCATCATAGGTCTTCATTGTGTAGGATTTCTCTGAATATACATAATGTCGGTTGTAGATTGGCAACACTTTGCATTTCTATGGAGGAAACTTAATGAGCCAATTTTAACTCCAGTTGAACAACTGATCAAGGTGTTCTTGTATGTGTTTGTAGTGGCTATTACTGACTGAGTCTTTACAGATCTTGGTAAATAGTATGAACGATACTGGCCTATTTAATGTTCCTTGTAACTCTGTGACAATTCGATCTTGCTCCATTTACTTGCACACGCTGTTTACGTTCAGTTAGACATTGCCCAATCCAAAATTACATTGTCAGTCACTTATTCCGTAAGCTTTCATACTCTGTGTGGCACTTTGTCGAACGTTTCATAAAATTCATATAGACTGTATTGGTATACACCATGATCTGATATCTCTGTCCATTTATCTAATGATGTTATTAACTGCAGTGATGTTGACCTACATGTACCTCCCAAGAATCTAAACTACCTATTTCTGAACAGGTTAAATCTTTCCATATTGTCTACAATTCTCTTGCGCTCGATCGATCACACCCGCCGCGAACCCTATATCTTGATCAGGTAAACGGAGTTATCCGTTGTCAAAATCAGTGTGTCAAGAACGGCCTAATAATCGTTATGAAATACGTCAGACAGCATTTGACCCAATGATAGATTGTATTGCCGAGCTAGATCGTTATAACAACCATAGAATTTGCGAAATGCTGACTTCAATCGAGACTGTTGAAACCCCTGTACCATCAACTTGTTTATCAGTAGCTTACCTCTTGTAGCTTATCTAGTGACTTCTTGAAGATTGTTAAGCCGTTCTTGACACACTGATTTTGACTATGGATTGTTCCGTTTACCTGATTAAGATATAGGGCTCACGACGGGTGTGACCGGTTGACAGGGGATGCTTACTCCTCCTAGGCAACTGATCCCACCTCAGGAATCCATTCTTGCCAAATTCTCTATTTTGTATTGCTTATAGGAATTATGAGATTAATGACTGTTCGTTATATTCGCCTTTTCTGATCCTGGTGACTTAGTTGTATTAACTTAAGGCATTGAATCAACTTTCTCACTTCCTCTTATTTCATCGTCATCACATGTGTCTATTCTGGTACTTACGCTCCGTATTCCTTCAATACTATCCTCTGACCAAACGAGATGTTTGCCCAATGTCACAGTCGATGTGGCACGATAAAGATCTCTCCCTGTTTAAAGGCCGTAAGCATAGGCCTAAAACTTGCAACCCTTCACTGGCAATGGTGACGTCTCCATATGAGTGAAATATTCTCGAGTGGGACGTTAAACAATATACAATAAATCAATCTTTCACCGGGACGTTTCGGTGCGGATCCTATTATTTCATGAAAAGTTGACATGCAATAATGGCCCAGATATTGCACACTAAAATTCTCTAGAATTTATGAACATTTTATTACTAATGAATTATTAGCTATATGATGATAGAAAGCAATTTGCATTCCTTGCAATGATATTCTGTATTGTCTAAAACAGTCTCAGTGCAAAACATATTCACTCTTATGTGTGTTTTACTACTCAAATAGGTCATCGTCAAATTGAGACTCACTCTCGTGTCAGTGATATTTACCCCATAACATAAATAGATATCATTATCCAGTCTTTAAGCAGGGCTCCACTCCAATCATCATAGCATCACAACGCTTGTAACAGCTTCTGTCTATGCTCATATTACACATAAATATGCTTGTACGTGCTTATCTATTTACTTTAAACATATATTTCCAAAATACAGAGTTTCTTCAATATTTTAATATTACAAAAGATACATTCATATGGAAAAGTTGATTTTTCAGCTGTCTAGATTTTTGTTTTCTATGAATATTGTGTCAGATACATGTAATACTATAAGAGGAAATATCGCTCAGAATTATTGCTCATTAACGCCGCAGTGCAGATTTAGATAATGGAAAAGGTAGAAATAAGGAACATTTGTCAATCTCATCACTCATATAAAGAATTCGAAATTGCGATCAGGGCAAACACGGAGCCTAGAAACCCAGCAGGTGGCATTAGGTGCCTAGAAAGAGTTTGCATCCCCTTTGACCTGCCGCAACCGCCCTGATCCCTATCTCTTCAGGTAAACGGAGTAATCTGTAGATGCAAGAGCCTCACAATATGGAATATTGATTATATTGTGGCTTAGTGCGTTCAACGATATCTCGTTTTCTGCATTAACTTGAGCAACTTTTCAATATATAAGCATACGTAACCATCAGTGAATTCAGACACGTAGCATCTTTCTTTTAAAAAGTGGGTTTAGGTGGTGGCAGATGGAGAAAAAGTTGACTTCACAATTTGACAACTGTCTGAAAATTGTTGACAAACAAAAACTTAATTCTGCCCCAATCTTAAAATCGTTGAAGGAGGTGGATGTTTGTCAATCAGTACATGAAAGCAATTCAATTCAATTACGTTGTCAAAAAGAAGGTGGGGTAAGTAGCCCACTCAACCTCATCGCCTGGGGATGATACATCTATTGGTATCGGTCGGCTGTTATAGTAACTCAAGAAAATCTAACAAACTGAGTCATTATTCACAAACACTGTATGGTAAACGAAATAGCTGTTACTGTGTATTGCCCTTCCCTTGTCGTTATATAAAACAGTTTTTCTCACATCAGTTCAAATGATAAAGCGATGTGATGATTGACCTCTAATGCAAATCGATGGTAATTTTAGAAAAGATAAACGTCATCTGTCTGAACAGTCTGTCTACCAGTTGTTCACATATTGATTTTGATTATTGATTACCCCGTTTACTTCATCATGATAAGGGACTCTCGGTTTGACCGTTCGTAAGGAGATGCTTTTATCGTCACAGGTAGTTGATCCTATTTGTGCTGTTTTCAAGGGTCAGTAGTACTTTCCCTACTCTTAGTTTTGTATCCATGAGATTAATCACTGTTTTTTATCTTCACTTTTCCATCAGCCATCGATCTTGCTACAAGTTCATAACAATGAAATTCGCACATTTTGCACTAAACACGAACTTGTATCTTCAATACAGATGCTCATCTCCCTATGTTTAAACGGATGGGTTTCAAATGGATACGAACTTTCTGAAAGTGCTTGCAAGGAATCACTGAAGACACTGAAACAGTAGACAAATGTCCATCAAACAAGACGCAATACGAAGCTGCAGAGAGAAAGAAGAACTGTTCACGATACAATCACACCACGTGTAAATCGTTTCAGTATCACTGTGCATTCAATGAAAATATGACGGGATTGGTAGAAGTTTGCACAACATCTAGATATATTTTGTGTAAGTTTCCTTCATATTGTTGTTTTACTCATTACATTAAATTTCCCGGTCGTAAAGTAGCCAAGTGGTCAGGGTGGTCGTTTCTCGACTGGGAGGTCTGGGATCGATCCTGACAACATGTCAATCCCCCGACGTTTAAGATAGATAGTAATTGTACCTTCACCAAAACCAGCATTAAAAGTAAAAATCAGAAACGGGGGTCCCGTGCCACGGTAGGCGTTGGGATGATAAAGAATCATCACTGCTACGACCATACACAATCAAAATTTATGTTACTTCACCAAATGTTGGTGACGCTTCAACATTAGTTAAAGATTTTGGAAGGGGGTGAAGCAATATACCAACAAAACATCACACAGTGTTTTGTATGATAATTGCGAATTTAAACAGATTAATATTTTAACTTTCAATCCGACAAATATGTATTTGAACATGATCATGAATTGATAAACCATGTGTTGTCAATAGCTAATTAATTAGTAAAATTGCATAACTGATGATTAATAATATACATCCTATACAGATATATCAACCAATGAAACTATGTTATCCTGCACAACGAAGACATTTGTACTGTTTGATTTTCATGGGAAAACCCTCTCATCTCTGTGTGATGTTGAATAGGTACTTTATAATGTATTCATAATACGATTGCAGTGATTTTACGTACATTATGTAGAAGTAACAACCGTCTTTATATACAACAATATACAAAACCATAAACTTGGACTTTAGATATTTCCACTGGATTAACAAACTTGTATGTATCATTAAGTGTATTTTGTATGTATTATTAAGCGTATTTTCACATTATGATATGTTTGCATAACTCATTTTTATATTCACCTCATTTAACCAAAATGAAAGTAGATACGATTTTACCTTTCATAATCTATAAATATAAGCACGTTATGAATTTTAGTTTAGCATATACGGAGATAAGAACAAAACGGTTTATATTTTCTGTCATCTTTCGTCAAAAACAAATGTACATAAATTTGTAGATATACATTGTGAAATTAAACTGGAAGTTTTAAATTGTGTTTTAGCTCGTAGATGTGCTGAGTTCAATACAGGATACAAAACTATACGGGACAGCTATTCAACGAACTGCACGGGCTTTGACCCTCCATGTCCTCTGTACTACAACTCAACAGAGACATACAAATGTAAGTATACATGTGTATAAATGCGTGAGAAATTTTACAGTAGTTCGTATTTCTCAAATTTAAAGCGGTCTTTGGTATTTTTGTAGATTCAGACTGCTACCGAATGTTCGAAATCGAGACCAACACGATTGGGACAGCAAAGAAGACCTTTGAGTACGTTTATTATGGTTCATATAATACACTTCAATTTCCAGCTGTATTTTGTTTTACTACTGATAATTGATCATTCATGAAATGTAAATAATCATGCACTCACGCAAAGAAAGATATTACGTGTCACTTTATTTCAACATATCATATCCCATACAAAATATTTGGGTCACCTTTCGTCGAATTCTGACATTTGATGTAGTTATGAAAGGTGAAGATAACGAACAGCGATCAATCTCATAACTCTTATAAGTTATAAGAAATAGAGAGTTTGGCAAACAGGTGACTAAGAAGATTAAGCATCCCCTGTCGGACGGTTACACCCGCCGTGAGCCCTATATCTTGGTCAGGTAAACGGAGTTATCCGTTGTCAAAATCAGTGTGTCTCATATTACATACAGAACATCATTGAATACTGATTAAAACAAACACCGGAACACATTTTAGCCCGATGTTTTACACTATCGTGATAGTTAAATGTTTTCTTTGAAAACATTTTAATACACCAACATTTTGTTTGGTATTTGTAATATCTAAAAAAAAAAATTACACAATTTCCTCAAACGACACGCTAAAAACAAATTAATTGGATTTTTCCTTCAAAATCGTACAACATATGGTGTGCGATTTCGGATAGCTTCGTGTTAGTTGATATTTAAAAGTTCAGTTGTATTGTGCTACGTCATCAAATCAATCAATACAGCGCAAAATGTGACATAATTCAATTTTTTAAACAGATATCTACTTACTTTTACTATGTTCTTCTTGAAAACATACGGGCATTTCATTTCCAATTTTCATCACACAACTTACGATTCCATTGTAGAATAAATGAAGTTGACAGTACTCTTACGACAAAGATAGTATTGACTATAAGTCCCGCAATTGTCATGATTACCATCCTCATCTTAATCGCGTGCTTCAAAGTAGTTTACAGTAAGTAAATCGTACATTGTTTAATACTCTTTATGATGGTGTTTTAAAGCATTTGTTAACTTGAAAAAGGTGAATATAACCCACAGTGATCAATCTTATAAATCCTGTACACAATAATAAATTTAGAATAGGTTCAACACATACTCCTTAAACACCAGCGGGGGGATCAGGAGCTTGGGAGAAGTAAGCAGCCCCTGTTGACCGGTCACATTTCAAGCAATTCTTGATTTCTAAGTGATTTCTGATATAATTTATAAAACATGCGATTATATATCATTTCTTCTCACTTTACAAAATTTGTTATCATATGTATTCTTATGATTTCACAGGAGTGCCTCAAGAAAAATCCAATATAGCCAATGATGACACAGGAGTGCCTAAAGAAAACTCCAACATGTCCAATGCTGGCACAGGAATGTCTAAAGAAAAATCCAATAATGCGTGTTATTTAGATGCAGTTTGTTAAATCTGATCTTTCTGCACTCAAAATTGCTTACAATTTATTAGCATAAAATCAAAATGTCTATTGACATCAACACAACAAAAGCAACACAAATCAATCATGACATCAAATAGATACATATTCATGTCGTGTAACAATGTAGACTTCAAAAGGTTTAATGCTAGTAGACTCGAAGTAATTAAGAGCCATTCTCTGTAACCACTTAAACATTTATATAAGGGGTCCGGCACGCACTGTTACCGATTTTTTTCAAATTTGGCACATCGACTTAATCTGGCATAAGTAATGTAAAACCATCATAATTTGGTTGCTATGCAACTCTGTTGCCATGGTAACACGTGCATGCCATTCAGGTCACAAAAGAGTCAATTTTCACATGAAAAATGACATTTTTTATTCAACTATGCTGGATTAAGCTGTTTGAGTTCTTATTTAATCATTATAAAATGATAATATATAGCATTTTTATTATTTAGTTTGATATTTAGTTAAAGGTTTGAATAATTCTGTTATATTTTCATTCTGTCTGGAAAAGAGGGTTGTTTGATACATTCTGAAAAAGCTAATTTTGAGGCAAATTTGAATGATGGATAAAAATTCCTGCATTCAGCTTGAAATCTATAAATGCTTGTACAACATACATTAGATATAGTACTATCATATAACAATGAGACATGTTTGGGAATCTACCATCTAAGCTGTGTTTCCATGGAAACAAAATGATGCATTTCCTCATGATATGACAGTAGGGATGCATTTTTCAATGTAATTCAAAATACAATTTTCTATGTATTCAAAGTATATAATCTTAATAACCGACTGCTACTGATGTTGGATTTTAAATTTTAACAAGTTTAATATGAGAATTCATGTTGGTTGCCATGGAAACGAAAATTACTATTTCTTTTCAAATTCGAAATCCATGCAAAATAAATAAATTTTTAGACCAAAAAAAAAATGCTTTTATAGACAGATTCAACTGAAGTCAATGTTAAAGTTGATAAAATATTAATACTGATAGATAATTCATATTACATTGTTGCTATGGTAACAAAATATCACAAAACAGCAAACTTGATGTTCACATTCTTTTCAAGTAAATCTCATTTTGTTATACATCATGCATGTTCTTCAATCATAAAAACTCTTAATTTGTAACATATAATTAAATCAATGCATAGTATTTTTGTTTTAGTTTTTTTTTTCAAATGTGCATGATTTCTATTTGTGTATTGTACATGTATCACAAATTGCATTGTATATCTTTAGAATTCATCAAAATAACTACCATATTTAGAAAATGCATATTTGAATATTTCAGTTATTTCAAACTATCATGTACATTTTTTCACCTTGCCAATCGAATTAAGTGTGACATTGAAATTGAATCATTGATCTTAAAAAATTGTTCAAGTTAAATAAACTAAATAGGATACATAAAGATTGTAATTTATCATTGATTCATGAGGAATTACCCCCCGCCCCCCCCCCCCCCCCCCCCCCCCCTCTGCAGTTCAATATTAGCTCTGCTTACTATGTATGTGCAAGAAATATTATGCCAGTACCATGTATGAAATCTATTAAACTAACATTTCTTAATACATGACTTGACAATTTACATAGTTACTTACGAGGAAGTATTTTGACCTTGACTTGTGACCTTGACATTTGATTCAAAACAATTGAGGGCCTCTATTTTCTATGGACGTTCATCAGTGTCACTCGTTTAACGTATCTTTTTAAACATAGGTATGTGAATTATATTTCAACATCATAAGAAGATCTTGCTTGTAACTGTAACATACTAATGATGGTCATATTGAAGTCATTTAGTATGCTGGGAAAGTCAATATCTTTAATATCTGACATCATTGGAACCCACGGGTTGATTCATTGATTATCATTTAACGTCCCGCCGAAGAATTTTTCACTCATATGGAGACGTCACCATTGTCAGTGAGGGTTGCAAAATTTAGGCCTATGCTCGGCGCTTAAATTACGGCCTTTGAGCAGTGGGTTCCGATGATGAATATTTCACAATCGTATCCTATTATAAATGGTATACCTTTATTTTAGAATCATATATTACAAAATAGACAAGATAAGCACACACAATCTTTTTCATTTTCTAATTTTGCACATATATAATCATCATAGCTAATCGTCTTCTCAAGAGCATAGAGGCAACTAAAATATAATGTGATCTGCTTCTTTCCGGTTAAATGAACCACACCCTTTCATATCCTTTGAGGCAACATAAGCATCGACCATACACTGATGCTTCTGACTTGGCCCCCACCAAAATAACAATATGACAAGTCCTACAAAATCAATAAATAATATTAATTTTAAGAGAAATACCAAGATGAATATATGCAAGCATATCAAAATCTTATGTCCCATCTAAAATGTATTACTTGTTCTCCCCATGTCATCTGCATCTACTAATACATGTAGCTGCAATATGTATTCCTTAAATTATGTTTGAATGAAATCTTATTCAAACCCTTTTCTTACGGTAGGTAATAACTTACTTAAATATATGTATTCTTATCTAGATTTAGTTTTATCTAAACTCTAAGTTGATTATATGACCTCAATTAATCAACACATGGGTTAATTATAATATTCAAAACAGTGAGAATTGTTTTGTTGTGTTTTATCACTTGAGGACTTGTGCGACGTTTCTCAATAATATATATCAATTTTCATGAATGTGCACTCTGTCTCGTTTCTACAAAAAAAATTTTGGGGTACGTCGTATTACCATGTCTGTTTTAGAGATAGCACACCAGTACTCAGTATTTTGATAGTTTCTAATTGTTGCAATCAAAAGTTATGTATTACAGAAGGTTGTATATATAAGGACAGTACAAATTATATATTTTAGCAAAGAAGGGATCAAATCCAGGACCCCTGCATTTACAAGATAGGTTATCTAATCGCTAAGCTATCCAGGCCGGTATATAAATATAGTAATATTACTACAATATAAAATTTGAATTTATTTCCGAAATCATACAATAGCTCTTTATATCGAGAAAATGGAGAAAGAATCCAGAGAAAATGTCAGAAATGTTGCTTGTATGTCCTTAATAAATACTTTTGTTTTGTTAGTGGCATGTGTAAAATGAAAACAAAATCAAGCTGAACAAAAAAGAAAAAAATAAGAGTAAATTCCCATGCATAACATGTATAGTCTAAGGTGTATCAGTATTGGTATTTCTAAAATATTTTCCCATGCATAACATGTATAGGCTAAGGTGTATCAGTATTGGTATTTCTACAATATTTCAATTCTGTTTAATTAATTGAATTTATTCATAGAATTGATAATGTTTTTAAAGTATCATCAAAAGTAAAGAATAATTAATACATGGATAACTAATAAAACTGAATAGTGTCCCCACCTCAATTCACTTCTCAGTTGAGTATCTGTACATGTATAACCACTCCCCCCCCCCCCCAACACCCCCCCACCCCGAACTAATACAAGTAGAAAATATTAGAGATAAAATTCAATGTTATGACCCATTACTTTATTTCACGAAGGAGAGCTTATTCAATGTTTTGGCATGTATCAATGCAAAAGCAAAAAAAAAGTATTCAATGGCTTAATCACAACAGGGCGTCTCTTTTCTTAAATTATATGTATATATTTAACGAAAGGTCATGCATTTTTCAAATGAATAAATATCTATGATTTTTTTTTATGATTCTATTACTTCATTCTATTATAAAACAAATAATGATAACGATTTTGCATTTATTATCTCAATTTCACCCTAGTCGTACGATCCCCTACAAAATAAAGTGTGCTGCAGTAGATCTAAGTACTGTAATGTGTGACGCCACAGTCTACATTTTGACGTCATACCAATACAACTGAAGCAGTGGCGAGTTGAAGGGTGAATATTTAGCACGCACACACATCATATACATGTGTCATGCTATATGGCAGATCTAGAGAAATTCATAATTGTACACAATGTCTATGAAAACATTTGACATCAAATGATTGTGATCAAGTTGATTAATTCTAGGCTTGTGAATGGATTTCAAAGTAAATAGAATAATTACTTGTATTACTAGAACGCTGGTACTCTGAGATATGTCTCTCACACCTTCTCCTTTCGTGTGGGTGAGTGGAGAGAATATTTTGAATGCCACATGTCTTCGTCTAAACTTCTGTCAGCATGCAGTAACACATTATCCCGCCATATTATTTCTGTTTCTATGTAATATTACTGCCTTATCACGTTGAAGAGTTTCAAAGGGGAATAACTCTTGGTTACAGAATGCATTTCCCCCCATAAATCATTCACTTCAAATTGTATGAAATAGGCAGATTCCCAAAAGTTTTAGTTTAGATTTATGAAGAACATAGATTAGTTGTTTTAAAAACTTGTGTCACTTTATTTGAGGTGGATGCGAATAAAAGTTATTAAGACATAAAAACCATTGAATTTAAACACAATTTTACAAATTTGTTCAATTATAAAAATCACTTAGGATTGTCCATTATTCATTTTTTTCTTAAATGAAAAATATGGGATCTGTTTTATAATTTAATATGAAAATTAGAATTTTAAGACTATTCATAATGTTTTATATTCAACTTTTGTGCCAAAACTACCAAATTCTAGAAAATAGCCAAACTTGATAAAATTGTACCTGTTTCCATAGCAACCATGATCATTATCTAATTTTAAAATATATTTTCTTGAATATGTTATATAGATGTTTCATTCAGGTGAGTTTCGTGAAAATCGGTGACTATGCGTGCCGAATTTTTTTAAGTGGTTACAAAGAATGGCTCTTAATTACCTTTTTGCACTTAATATAGCGAAACTATAAGAGTTCAAAAGAACATATTATGAGTATTGTCATTTTTTTTTAGATACATATAAGTTACAAAGTCTTGCCTTATAATTGAAAATGGAAATTAATAAGTGGGGATTATGGATCAAATATTTCATTTATTGACCAAAATATTAAATGTTCATACAAACGGTCGGGTGAATTAATATAGAAGTTTTTAAGAATTTGTGTTCTGTTTAGAAAACTATGTATCAACTGAATTAATGAATTTACAATATTTGAATTCATTCAAGTCTCTATATATTTATGTATACAAACTGTGGTTATATTTGACATCACTTTTTTATTTTTAGCTCTTCTGAGCCGAAGGCTCAAAGAGCTAATGCTATGGCTATTTGTGCGGTGTGCGGTGTGCGTAAACTTTTTAGAAAAAGGGCTATAACTCAAGAACCCCTTGGCCAATTTTTTTCAAATTTGTTACAGGGTATCATTGGCCCAAGGGCTTTCAGACATACTAAATAGAGGGATGTGACCCTTTAACAAGGGGAGATAATCAGGAAAATACAAACAAAAGTAGTGGTTGCTAAAAAATCTTCTTCTCAAGAACCACTGGGCAGATTATCACCAAACTTACACATAAGGATGAGGATATGTTGTAGATTAAAAATTGTTCAAGGCATTACCCTGGGGCAAAGGGCGTGGTCTCAAGGTCACTTCAAAGTTGACCTAAATTTATATTTCCTTGAATCTTTGATATTTTAGTCATTATAAGGACTAGGATCATCAAATTTTGACAGTTGATGCATCTTAGGACCTTGTGTCAAGTTGTCTCAAAAGTAGGTCACGGTGACCTACTTTTTGAATTTTGCAGGTATTTATTTTAAAATTAATTTTGATGCATATCTTGGACACTTTGAAGCCTATGATCATCAAAGCTTGTCAGTTGGTGGATCATGGGATCTTAAAATGCGTCAACTGAAAAATAGGTCACCATGACCTACTTTCTGAATTTTATGGCTTATCATTTATAGATATACTTTAAGTTGTTATTTCAAATACCGAGAGGTTTAGAATCATCAAATCTTGTAAGTTGATGCATCTTGAGGCCGTGAAACATATTTATAAAAAAGTAAGTCACAGTGACCTACTTTTTGAATTTTGCAGATATTCAAATTTCACATTTTCAATTTTAGATGCATATTTTGGGCACTGTAAAACCTAGGATCATCAAACTTTGTCAGTTGATGCGTCTTCAGTCTTCGGTTTGAGTCAACCAAAAAGTATGTCACCGTGACCTACTTTTGGTATTTGACAGCTAAATTACTATATTTCAGACACTATTTGACCTACAATCATCAAACTTTGTCAGTTGATGCATCTTGAGTCTTCAGAGTGTATCGACCAAAAAGTAGGTCACTGTGACCTACTTTTGGCATTTGACAGTTATATTTATATATTTCAGTCACTAATTGACCTACAATCATCAAACTTTGACAGTTGATGCATCTTGAGTCTACGGAGTGTGTCGACCAAAAAGTAGGTCACCTTGACCTACTTTTGGAATTTGACGGCTATATTTATATATTTCATATACTATTCGACCTCCAGTCATCAAACTTTGTCAGTTGATGGGTCTTGCATGTTCGGATTTCGCTGACCAAAAAGTAGGTCGCCATGACCTACGATTGGAATTTGACAGCTATATTTCAATATTCAGATACTAATTGGCTTAAAATCATCAAACTTTGTCAGTTGATATTTCTTGGATTCTCAAAATGTGTAAACCAAAAAGTAGGTCACATTGACCTACTTTTTTGAATTCTTAGGATTTAACTAAAGATTTAGAATACTAAGAGGCTAAGAATATAAATGGTGGGGTTGTACAATTTATCAGAAGAGCGATTCTAGGCCCTTGGGCCTCTTGTTATTTTTTGCTCTTGACTGTTTATTTAAATTCTTTATACTGAAAGTTCAAATGAAGTTTTGTTTTTACGTTTTTCACATGTGGAATTCAGACAGCAATTTCATGTTTGCACTATATTTTGCATTTATTTTGATTTTTTTTAAAAACATCTATACACTGTACGTTCAGGTGTAGTTTTGTTTTTACATTTCAGCAATATCACTTTTAGTATTATCTTTTGTATTTAGACCTACTTTCATTTTCAGTGTGTTCCAACCTTTTTTGTTACATTGAATTATAGTGCTCTAGATAACAGTATTTAATATTGATATATTCCTGCCGAATGTGTTCAAACTGACTGTAACTATCATACTAACCAGGAATGTTTTTATATTTTGACTAATCATTGACTAATCATTGTGTTCAACAAAACCTGTAATGTGTTCAACTTATATTTTGACTAATCATTGACTACAAAACCTGTAATGTGTTCAACTTATATGTTGTATTATGATCGACTGCTGCTCTCAACAAGACTGTCAGTTTCAACTGTTTGTTGTATATTGGTCAACTATTTACTCAAAAGAAATGTGTTCAAAACTTTTTTGAGGTATTGTTTTACCTATGGAAGTTATAAAGATTATGTCAGTAGATTTTTACATGATTTTTTTCATTTGTGTTCAGCAGAACGTATATATATGGCGAGATGATTCCAGTGTAATTCGTGTTCCACTTCTTTGTTAAAAGCCAATGTTTTTCAATTATGACATTATATATCAAGATCTCGATTTTTTTTGTCATCCATGTTACATATCAGCACATGATTACATTGAATTAGTTGATTGGTAGATATCAAGACATCACAACTCCTTGTCTTCCTCATTTAATGTTCAAGTACTCTTAAATATGATTATTGTCTTAAGTATTTAGCGATGCTATATTCCCGCCATCTAATCATAATCGATATTTCAATAGCTTCAATATATGATTCTATTGTTTTATTTTCAACTTCCTTTATGTTCATTTAATGTTTAAATTTAACTTCCTTTATGTTCATTTAATGTTTAATTTTAACTTCCTCTATGTTCATTTAATGTTTTATTTTCAATTTCCTTTATGTTCATCATTGTCTTGATTGTTGTACTAGAGTAAATAAAGGCTTTCAGTGTGCATTCTGTGCTTTAGTGGTTTTATTGTATGATCAATTAACTAGAATTTAAGATTGATTAAGCTGAATTTAAGGATAATGAACATGGATGTGATAGTACCCTGAGAGAATGGATATTGTACGTATGAAAGGCGAAGATAAAGAACATGTGCCTAGGAGGAGCAAGCATACGTATACTCATTTTAAAGGAATTCAAATTTTCAGACCTTCGACGGTTAAGCCAAGGTAATAGAAATTCTTTTTCTATTCAAACGAATAGAAATATCAGTTTAAATAGATAATTGAAATTATATATTATCCACAAAAAAAAGAGAAAAGAACAGGCACTAAATCATGATTAGATCATGTAGTGCAAGCAATCAAATTCCGCATAATTTTAAATATACATGTACTTACCAGATCAGGATATAGGGCTCACGGCGGGTGTGACCGGTCGACAGGGGATGCTTACTCCTCCTAGGCACCTAATCCCACCTCTGGTGTGTCCAGGGGTCCGTGTTTGCCCAACTTTCTATTTTGTATTGCTTATAGGAGTTATGGGATTGATCACCACGTTACCTTCACCTTTCATGATAATTTTGTCCATAGTTTAGAGACAGAAGGATAATTTTAAAAAAGGCATGTCATTGGTGAAATGCTGTCTGACGTGTTTCATACCAATTGTTAGACCGTTCTTTACACATCGATTTTTGACTACACATTTCTCCGTTTATCTTATCAAGATACATGTATAGGGCTCACGGTGGGTGTGACCGGTCGACGTGGGATGCTTACTCTTCCTAGGAATCTGATATCACCTCTGGTATATCTAGGGATTGATATTTGCCTACTCTGAATGTTGTATTCATTATACTGCAGGAGTTATAGGCTTGATCACTGTTGGTTACCATCATATATACACTGACTCGATATGAATTTATGCATAAATTGACTTAATTGTAATTGCCTGAAAATGTCCATGCATACCAATAATACCCCGTCAAACCTATATCTTGATCAATTAACTGGAGTAATCCGTAGCCATAATCAATATCCAAAGAACGGTCGCAATTGGTATGAAGTATTACATCTTAACAGTTTTACAAATATGTCTGATCAGATTCCAAAATTAAAACACAAATGAAGATTCAAGTTTGTTTAAATTCTGGTCATTGGAATGAGGTAGATGCCAGAGGAGGTTTTTATGTGTTACATAGGCATAAATAAGAATATTTCCAAACTCTTCTTGAGAGAGCTAAAAGGACTGACTTTGTCACATTAAAACGAAAGCATTAAGAAAATGGTATATATTATATGCAAGTTTAAAACACATGACCCTAGAGGCATGTTGGTGCCACAGCAAAGTTCAAACCATTACATAGACCTATGAAAATATGGAAATTACAAAAAGAGAGGTACCTGTATATGTAATGTTTTCAACTTTGCTGTGGCACCAACATGCCTCTAGGGTAATGTTGTATTTTAAGTTAAGTGATTTTTTGCAAATCATTGTGCTTTGGATTGTATGTGGAAGCTGCTGTTGGTGAAAGTGAATATTTTACAACTTAATTCTGTCCGGTAGCATTATTTCCTGCTGCCATATGTGTCATATTGTTATTTAACAACACAAGATAATAATATTCTTATATGATACACCCATTTCTGATGAATCTGTAATATTCATGATATCAGAATATGTTCACGTACTGCATATTTGAATATGTTTTTGTACTAGAACTTTACATTTACATTATGCATTTTGATCTATTATGTTAAATTAAATCTCACACCCATGCTTTGGGGGGGGGGGGGGTTGCAGGGCCAAAAGCCGACTTGTATGACAAGACCAATCCAGACTGTGCACTCTCTTTAAATCTTGCACCAACAGAGCTACTTGGATTTGACTCTTCCATGGAGTGCTATGACAGAACGCAGGCCAGAATTACATCGACAATGCAGTTTCAGGCAGATGAGAGCCTTCTCGGCAATATTAATGTTATAGAGGAGACTGAAACAGGAGAACAACCAAATTGCACATTTCGTCTTGGAGGAGCGTTTGAGTGTGTGGGTGAAGAGGAATAAACTGAAGACCAGCGAGAGGGACTGAAGAAGGAAATGACAAACGTAGCGCTGGAACGGATGCTTTCTGTCTAGAAACGTTTGGGATGAAACATTATACTGGACTTTGCTATATCAGACTTAAGATTTTGTTCTCTTTCCTTGAACCACACATAATGTATACTTCAAGGAACACTCTTACGAAATTAAAAATTGGTCCTCACATTGATAAAACTCAGGCATAATTTAGGCATTCAAGACTTAGGATATAGATTTAAGGTGACTCCTAACTGCTCTTAGATATGAAACAAATTATGCATGTAAGAATATAATGCTTCAGAAAGAGAAGAGTTACAGATGTCAATGCCTACGGAATTCCGAAAGTACTTTGGTGGGAAACTTTCAATAATTACTCTTCTAGCAAGGACATAAACCTGGAGTAACTACGAAGACCATAACACAGTAGAATATCTTATAGGAATTACAGGGAGCTATTTCATCTCTATCCAGTGGATATGGTGGACGAGTGCCTGACAAATATGTGACAGAGAACTGTGGATTACTAAGAAAACCTTTGTCAGGGGACATTAGTTTGGCAGATAGAGTTTTTGACATTGCTGAGAGTGTAGAACTGAACTACCCTCTTTAACAAGAAGAAAGCAACAGCTGTCCCCTTTGGAATTGGAATCAACAAGGAAAATTGCCCGCGCAAGAATACATGTGGAAGAAATTATTGGATTTATGCGGAACAAATACACCATTCTACAAAGCATAATACCAATTGATTACCTACAGACAGAACATGTGTCAACCATGGACAAAATCACAGCTGCTTGTTGTGCATTGACAAATCTGTGTGCGTTTGTTGTGTCATATGACTGAGTATCAACAACAAATGTGAGGAACTGATAACAAAATATCAAAAAATATATAAACACAATAATATAGATAATAAAACACACCAAAATAAAAAGAAAACTGTCAATGTCTGCAAGGCAACCTGATGGGCTCTGACAGGGCAAAACGGTTTTTGTTTTCATAAATAAAATAGAAAGTGCATATCATATATGTTCATTTTCGTTTTCTTATTATTTTAGAAATGCCCAAATGACAATACAATTAAACCGCTATATCTCAAACATGACATCTATGGATAAATTATTGAGGGTTTGAAATATCTATAGGTTTTTATGAATGATAGATTAGAGGGGCATGATCCCACCTCTGGTATATCCAGGGATCCATGTTTGCCCAACTATTTTGTAGTTGAAGTGCATGTATTTTACAGTCTTCGGACAATGCACTTCCTCTCCTTTGTGATTGGTAGAAAATGTATGATGTGAAATTCTAATTTATTCCATTGGTCGATAATTTCGTGATGATCTAATTTACGTACAACTTAACAATTTTACAGGATTTTCAATCTTTAAAAAAAAAGAGAAAACGAAGAGAAGAAAGAGAAAATTGCAATATAACGAAACTGACATTTTAATCTTATTCATAACAATTATCAAAAACTTTTCTATAATTCAACAAATAACAGAATTGGTCTTTTTTTTTGCACGCAAACCATATAATACTTCTTGATAAAATTTTGGCAATTTTCAGCTATTTAGTAGTTTTTGTTTCTTGTTTTGTGAAAAATTAAACACGCTGAGCATCTGCTTTTCTTTCTATTTTTAGTACAAATAGCATGTCTACTTCAAGGTCATACAAGAAGAATTATTGTACAGTAGTTTCTAATAGGTGTTTTGTTTTAAACTTGATTTTATATAAAATGTACCATTCATATCAGTTTGCTGTATAAGGTTGTTCTTAAAGACGGCAAGCTTTGTTAAAAAGCTATATTTGTATTACTTATACGAGTTATGCGATTGGTCATTATTAGTTATATTCACCTTACATTTCAATTACATCTATGTAGCGATGTGCAAACAGAAAATACCTGAATAATCTGAATTTAGATATTTGTCAAAATTTTTGACCTACTCGACTTTGAGATTTGAAATTGAATTAACAAAATACCATCAGTAATAACCGACACGGTATAAGAAATAGTTTGGATTTTAATGAATTATTGTAATTACAATATTACTTGAAGCTGAGTGTAAGCAATTCAAAAAGAATATCAGACAGAATTGAATGACAAATGAATGTTCATTGCATATAATTCATAATTTTTACTGTTTCGGTCTGTAAAAGCTCATCAGGCCGCCTTGCAGACGACAGTGTTTTCCCCTTTTGGTATAAAAAGAAACTTATTTACATGATGTACATGGGTCCACACTTTAAAGTTGCCTAATCTTTGCACTCTTTACAGAACTATTGGGCTGTGGGAACTCTTTTGATTCCAGCGCATTTGAAATGTAGCAATACATATAGACAATTTTCACTGTCACATCCAACATTGTCTCTGTCTTTGTTGTATGGAGCTCTGCGGTGCAAATGATCTTTCTGAGAAACGCAATTTTCCTGCTGACTTGTAGATGGAGTTGATGAAGCAGCTTCCTACAATGGTCTTGAATATATCTTTCTTACAAGCTCAGGAAAAATGACCTTTTTGATTGATTGATTGATTGATGTGTTCCGCCACACTCAACAATTTTTTCAGTTATTTGGTGGCGCCCAGTGTTTGTTGGTGGAAGAGAAAACCCAGATACAATGTACCTGGGAAGAGACCATCGACCTTCTGGAAGTAAACTGGGATACTTAATTCTCACTTACCGGAGCGAGCGGGATTCGAACCTGCGCCGACAGAGGTGAGTGGCCGTGTGATGATGAGCGCGATGCTCTAACCACTCGGCCACGGAGGCCCAGACCTTTTTGAAGAACTGCAATCTAATTAAAATCAGACTTCTTAGATCCGCGCCGTATACTCTGCGTAAGTATTATAGCGATTGTTAGCGTATCTTAGGATCTGATTTTAATTAAATTGTGAAGAACTGTTCACATTTTTTTTAGCATTTCCTCACAGAAAGTATCATCACACACAATTATATCAACAAAAAAATCTCCTAATATCCATACAGCAAAGCCACAATAATTCAAACTGCACATCAGTAGCTGGCACTGAACTTGATAATAGTAGACATGCTTCTTATTCAAATGCATTACTGCTCGATTGTCTTTGGTAGTAATGGTATTTGATCTCCACCAAAAATTTACCATCACAACATTGACACCCTCTCTCCCTCTGGACGAGTTCCCATGAGTGGATACTTTGGGTTGATCACAAATCCACTGTCATGCCATTGTAAACCGGTGTGCTTTGATGGCATTATCTTCATGTATTGATTCTTTGCATCCTTCTCATGATCACATCCCCACTGGATTTGTTAAGAGTTGGACTTCCAGATGAATTTAGATACTACATGCTCTCTGACGTGTTTCATACCGATTGTTAAGCCGTTCTGGGCACACTAATTTTGACTGCGGATAACTCCTTTTACCTGATCAGGATATAGGGCTCACGGCGGGTGTGACCGGTCAACAGGGGATGCTTACTCCTCCTAGTCACCTGATCCCACCTCTGGTGTGTCCAGGGGTCCGTGTTTGCCCAACTGTCTATTTTGTATTGCTTATAGGAGTTATGAGATTGATCACTGTTCGTTATCTTCACTTTGCATGAATATGCTTACATTAAAAAATAAAGAAAACTATAATCATTAAAATTGTGGATCCCTCAGGGATGTGATCCACCGTCCACATTTGCAATTTTGTATATGTACAATTTGTTTTTAACTTTCAAAGACTTGAAAGAATTTTGGACCGAAATGAAAAGCTGCAATATTTGTTTCATGACATGCACCTCTATTATTAACCAATGTGACAAATATAGTCAATATCTAAACTCATAATGCACACACAGTCACACACACAGACACATACACACATATACATATTATAAAGTAAACAATATCTCTCATTTTTCTAATATACATTTTTTAGGATATTAAATTTTCAATATTCTGAGATGTTTCACTGCTTAGGCAGAATCGCTCATGTCTTTTGAAAATTATGTATGGAACATTTAGAACTTCATATGAGTCATTATCAAATTCAATAGACTCTTAACCTTCAAAAAACATTTTTTACCTGTCCAAAATCTTAATTTTTAAGTTGAGTGACTTAAAGAACACACCAAAAATGCACATTAAAAACGTACAACTCGATCTAGAAACAGGATAATCTTGGAATATGTTGATTTAAGAAATACACCACCCATCAAGATAAGCCCTTCCTGTTGCAAACATTAAAATGCTGATAAAAATTAAAGTCATAATGAAAACTTAAATTACAAACTGCATTGACATGATGGTGGAAATGTATACTATAAAAATAATTTAGAAAACACCTTTGTGCCTTTGAATACTACTTAATATGGTGACTTGATGTCTATGCAGCAAGGTGATTTGTAGATTATTAGAATGATTAACTTATTCATCCGTTTAAGAAAAGTAAAAACGAAAACTGTTTATAATGGGTAGTAACAACTTGGAAATATTAACAAGCTACTTGGAGCGCAAATTAATTGGTGTTTGAGGGGGTGGGGTGGAGGGGGGGGGGGGCATACACATATAGCATTATTTTCAATAAACAGGAAAGATTCAAGCATGTCTACTTCCACAACACATTGTCTACTATGGACCCCCCCCCCCCCTTTTATTCATGTGGTATGCAGCAGGGAATAGTGGAAACAACATTTAAACCGGGAAAGTTTTGGAATATCATTTGGATCATGCTTCATATTTCTATTTGTATCTTTTTTGTTTGCATAGACACAAATCTGAGGGACACACTTTGCAGATAATTTCCAGAACAAGATGTGTAAAATTATCAACTAACACAATTCCGGAAATTGATACATAAATACAGTAAATCGGATGCTATTTAGGAGGCCGACAAAACACTTAACACAGAATCACGGAAATTATATACAAAACACGGACAATCACGGAAATTACATACAAAACACGGACAATCACGGAAATGACATACAAAACACGGATAATCACAAAAATTACACACAAAACACCGACAATCGCGGAAATGACATACTAAACACATATAATCACGGAAACTACATACAAAACACGGACAATCACGGAAATTACATACAAAGCACGGCCAATCACGGAAATTACATACAAAACACGGATAATCACGGAAATTACATACAAAGCACGGCCAATCACGGAAATTACATACAAAACACGGATAATCACGGAAATTACATACAAAACACAGACAATCACGGAAATTACATACAAAACGCCGATAATCAAGGAAATTACATACAAAACACGGAAAATAACGGAAATTACATACAAAACACGGAGATTCAAGGAAATTGCATACAAAACACGGAGAATCACGGAGAATCACGGAAATGACATACGAGACACGGATAATCACGGAAATTGCATACAAAACACGGACAATCACGGTAATTACATACAAAAGACGGACAATCACGGAAATCAGATACAAAACACGGATAATTACGGCAATTACATACAAAACACGGATAATCACGGAAATTACATACAAAACACGGATAATCAAGGAAATTACATACAAAACACGGAGAATCACGGAGAATCACGGAAATGACATACGAGACACGGATAATCACGGAAATTGCGTACAAAACACGGACAATCACGATAATTACATACAAAAGACGGATAATCACGGAAATCACATAAAAAACACAGACAATCACGGAAATTACATACAAAACACGGATAATCAAGGAAATTACATACAAAACACGGAGAATCACGGAGAATCACGGAAATGACATACGAGACACGGATAATCACGGAAATTGCGTACAAAACACGGACAATCACGATAATTACATACAAAAGACGGATAATCACGGAAATCACATACAAAACACAGACAATCACGGAAATTACATACAAAACACGGATAATCAAGGAAATTACATACAAAACACGGAGAATCACGGAAATGACATACGAGACACGGATAATCACGGAAATTACGTACAAAACACGGACAATCACGATAATTACATACAAAACACGGATAATTACGGCAATTACATACAAAACACGGCCAATCACGGAAATTATATAGAAAACACGGACAATCACGGAAATTACATACAAAACACGGATAATCACGGAAATTACATACAAAACACAGACAATCACGGATATTACATACAAAACACGGATAATCAAGGAAATTACATACAAAACACGGAGAATCACGGAAATGACATACGAGACACGGATAATCACGGAAATTGCGTACAAAACACGGACAATCACGATAATTACATACAAAAGACGGAAAATCACGGAAATTACATACAAAACACGGATAATCACGGAAATTACATACAAAACACGGATAATCAATGAAATTACATACAAAACACGGAGAATCACGGAAATTACATACAAAACAAGGACAATCACGGAAATTAAATGCAAAACACGGATAATTACGGCAATTACATACAAAACACGGATAATCACGGATATTACATACAAAACACGGATAATTACGGCAATTACATACAAAACACAGACAATCACGGATATTACATACAAAACACGGATAATTACGGCAATTACATACAAAACACAGACAATCACGGAAATTACATACAAAACACGGATAATCAAGGAAATTACATACAAAACACGGATAATCACGGAGAATCACGGTAATGACATACGAGACACGGATAATCAAGGAAATTACATACAAAACACGGAAAATCACGGAAATTACATATAAAACACGGATAATCACGGAAATGACATACAAAACACGGATAATCACGGAAATTATATACAAAACACGGATAATCACGGAAATTACATACGAAACACGGATAATCAAGGAAATTACATACAAAACACGGAGAATCACGGAAATTACATATAAAACACGGATAATCACGGAAATTACATATAAAACACGGGCAATCACGGAAATTACAAACAAAACACGGACAATCACGGAAATTACAAACAAAACACGGACAATCACGGAAATTACATACAAAACACGTAAGATGAAGATATAAAATGAAATATGCACCATAAAATGCATTATGACACTCTAAGTAGTCTATAGATCTCATGACTGGACACATCAAAATACTAATGTACTTGCAAATGTCAGCCTATGTTATTGTTTCTGAAGGACATGTTTTTCTCTACTTAGTCTTAAAACTCATTGTCTATGGTACATTAGATTAACTCATGGTGATAATACATTAATTTGCTAATTTCATGTGAAAGTTTAGGAAATTTTGCTATTCAAGATTTATGTGCTAGGGACATGGATTTTGACAGATTTTGATAAGAACTCGTATGCATATATTTTAAAATTATAAATAAATTTTCTGATCTCTTGAAAAATTTGGCTGGATCCGCTCCTGTTCGTGCTGTACTGATCAGTTGATCGATCTTCCCTAAATAACGGCTACATTGGACTTGTATATGAAATCATTTCCTAAGAAAACACGTCTGTTGTTGATAGGTCTATGTCCTATTTCCACTAAAAATAATTGTCCAGTTGTAGGCCTATAAAGATTCGATGGTATTTAAGCTAACTCCATACTCACAGTTTTATCTGATAAAAGTATAAAAAGTGTATATATTTCTATTTGATAGAGTTAAAACCAATAAATCATAAAATAGAATCTATAGGTCATCACACTTTTTAAGATTTGAAAAATACATAAACAGATCATTTATCAACGTCAGAAAATTGCAATTTTTCATTAAACAGCATTATCAAAATTCCATAAAAACTGGTTATGACGATATGTGTGTGTATGTTTGTTTAGCTGTTTTCCGCCACACTCAACAATTTTTCAGTTATCTGGTGGCTCCCAGTTTTTATTGGTGGAAGAGATAACCCAGATACAATGTACCTGGGAAGAGACCATCGACCCTACGAAAGTAAACTGGGAAACTTTCTCACTTACTGGCGCGAGCGGGATTCGAACCCGCGCCGACAAGAGGTGAGAGGCCGTGCGATTTTGAGCGCGATGCTCTAACCACTCGGCCACGGAGGCACATTTTCATGTAACTGTTTCTTAACAAAAATATACAAAATGTCTATGAAAAATGGAGGAAATATAACGCAAAATAGACTTGATAAAGAAATCAATAAGAACAGAGTTATTGCCCTTGGATTCAATAGTTTGAAACATCATTGATTATTCGTGTATAACTTAAACTTTTGAAATAGTTTATGTTTTCAAATAGAGGGATGAAACATTTTATTCTAAAGTTGGACTTTACAAATTGATAAACTGCGGAAATGATTATATTACATTGACATTCTTAAAAATATTGAAAGATAAATTTTGGATAGATGTATTCAAAGCATGGCTTATATTATGTAACCTCAGTAAGAATTATGATGTTGCTGCTGATGCACCGTTATTTTATAAACCAAATATTCATATTGGCGGAAAACCATTTTATAATTTAAGAAATCATAAATAAAAAAGAATGACCTGATAACACGTGTTGTAGCCTGCTTTATTACGTTACGTTTGATCTGAATGCTATGTAAAAGAACTAGTTAGATCACAGTTACATATATGTATCATTTATTAAAGTATTATATATAAACTGTTTACGGTGGTTGGTATATGCGTTAACTTATTTAAGTTCAGCAATTTACAGGAGCTAGTGGCTTCAAATGATATTCCAAAAATAAATTGTTATATTAAAATTAATTTGTTTGTATATCGCGGTATTTTAGCCTTGAAGGCGTCTACGGCCCTCAATCAATTATTTTGCTTGGGTTGCTGGACTATCGGGATGGGTTTCTTTTTTCACGACTATCAAGTGCTCAAAATTATAATTATTTAAAGCCATTGAATGCAGATTCTGAATGGTTCTAATTTGGAAATTCATGTATAAAAATAGTTAAATTGTTTTATCATTGTAAAATATATATGAATAAAGAAATAATAACACTACAAATATAATATATTACACATAACGTTTTCTGTACATCAAAGACTGTCTGTAAATATATAAGCTCAACGTATAAATTGGGCGGTGTGTCAAGGGAAATTCGTTAATAGAAACATAATACAACCTGAATTTGACATAGATAGTGTTGTTCTACAACTAATACTAGTACAGAATTCTTCTAAACAATCTAAAGAACACAGAGTACATATTCTGTCTTCTAATGCTTCTCCCTTGTATTTCCCCGTTTCTATTATATATTAAGTATACCACATCTTTTATAATTGTGCATGTAGATATCTTCTGATCTTTTGGAAATTCCGAAACATATGTCTCCTTTCACCCAATGCCTTATAACTACTTACATTGTACAGCCATTATATTAATATTAATAATGAACAAATCTATCATTTAATTTTCATTTATCCATATATAATACTCATATCAGTTTTCATCAGGTCATTCCGATATCAGGACATTTCACCTTTGATGTAGTATAAGTTTAAAATAACAAATAACCATATTATTGATTAATGATTTTTAAAAATATCATTTGACAAATGTATGTTTGTGAAAGAATTCAATATGAAAACAGATATCATCAAAAGAAGCTTTGTGACAATAACGCTCTACCGTGTCATCAGGTCATTCCGATATCAGGACATTACACTCTTGGTTTATTTAAAACCTAAAATAATGAAAAATATCCAACAAATATTAAAAATAATAGTTGAATATCTTAAGATATATACCAACTCATAAACATAATTAATTTGGATGCATAAAACATCGTAAAAATGTATCATTTTTGTAGAAATGTCTCATGAGGACATTACACTAAATATCAGGACATTACACCCCTCGGGTTTGAAAATGATGAATTATTATGCATTAAAATGCATATACATGTATATTTTTTAAAAATTAGTATTTTATGAAAGAAAAACGTATATTTAATTAGATCAAATCTTAAAATATCATATTTTTAGCTTGAATGTAGATAGAATTATTGCCCATCAGGTCAATCAGGACATTGTACTTATCAGGTCATTACACCGACCCACGTTTAACAAGATTTTTCAAAATTACTATCGGAAAAGACTCCAACAAAATTCATGTTACTATCATGCATAAATCTAAATAAATCATTGATTTTGTAAAATCTGATTACATCACAGGAGGGTGGAATTACAATAACTCAGCCAGCGTGTAAGCACCCTGAATCTAAACAAGATAATTTACAATGTCAGGACAAGTTTTATCTGGCCATGATGACATGTCAGTGCACCACTCAGACTTCCCCATTTTGTACGAGTCTTTGCCGTCGATAGCCTTCATTTTATCCACACATCGCGCTTTTGTGATGCCATCTACATGAAATCCGTTTCGATAACGCACTACCAATCTCAAGCCGAGTTTTGACATAATGATTAAGAATAGATTCGACCTAGATCTAACTTTGTTTACTGTCGCTTAACGTCGTCTTCCCTACAAGATAGCGGAGCGCTAAGACTTTTGGGTACGGACGTTCATCTGATAAAGTAGCATTGTGTACGGTTTGAACACTTAGAACGCCAAGTAGATCAATTTACATTGTAAAAATGCTGTCATTTCTTAAACATTTAAAGGTAAGAGAAAATATATCTTGAATTTAGTATCACATCGTATATACCTATCGAAATGTAGGACTAAAGCAAAAGATGTCCACTTTCGGTTTCGATGTCTGTATTCCCCTTCTCTCTTTCTATCTCTCTCTGGGTTTTTCACAAGAGAATTGTACATATCGTCTCTCTCTCTCTCTCTCTCTCTCTCTCTCTCTCTCTCTCTCTCTCTCTCTCTCTCTCTCTCTCTCTCTCTCCCGTATACAACAAATAAACAACAAATCTGTAATTAAAATAAAATCAAACGAAATGAAAATCATCTTTCTTGCGGAAATATGAAAAGTGAAATTGTGATTGCGCTTCAGTTATGACTGGCATTGTCGAATCGTGCCCAACAAGCCTGACAGAAGTCATTGCGTCATCAGCAAGACTAAGCTGTGGTGAAGACGAGTATGGAAATAATCAGTATCTGTGCATTCCTAACACCGAGAAGACTGGACTTGTGGAATTCTGTCATAAAGGAGGCATTCCGTTGACAACAAAAGGTGAGATATTAAGGTTGAATGACGCAGCGGGTAATTTTGTCTGTACCAATTCCTCATATATTTCGAGAAACATATACAATAACTCCAGATCACAATTATTTGTCATCTATTTTCCCCAATTTTTCATTCATTGCATACTCTAGGACTCCTCATTTTGTCTTTTGAGATATTCCTGTTTAGGCCAAATAGAATAATATGTGTTGTTCCGGTTACGCTCCCTTGAAATGTAGGGTAGATAGGTAGAAATTTTATTTTTTAAATGATAGATTCTAGATTGAAACACAATTTTCTCTTGCTACCTTTCACTTCTGTGCATGTGCCATTTATATATGGTGTGACATTCAGCTATCAAAATTGGTAGGGATCACCTTAGTTTTGACAATTCATAAAAATGCATCAAAATTAGTACCGTATAAGTTTTACATATAGTTCTTTTAAATAGAATAATAGATACCGAAATGTATTTTTACTATTAAACGATTAAAAGGCAGGTTTTTGGCTGAATATTATACATACTGATATTTATTACGCAACCCTCATTATGGCTCTAAAAAGTGAGGGAAACGCAGTTCTTATGCAGTTAAATTTTGACCAAGTGGTAATCTTGACGTTAATTTCACTAAATATATTTGCAAAAATAACGTAACAAAGCACAGGAATTTGCATACAGCACGGCAAAATGTTTGAGAAAACGGTATCAAATTGTTATCAATTTTAGTTAGCCCGTGCCTAGACAATGTGTAAAAATGTCTTTAATGGCTGCATGCGCATACAAGAAGGTGAATATTCATTACAGGGAATTTCAATTAGCTGTATCATAATGATTTGATTATTTATAGATTAGAAGCATCCTATTTTCTACAATTTTTCGTTTCTGTAGTAATTTTCTAGATATCGAATTTTGCGAGAAGAATAATGTGCGCGAAAAAGCCTCCGGTATCTATGTACTGGCTATGATATTGAGTATGAATGAACTTACAGCCAAGCTTCACCTGAAGGAAAATGGATCAGAAACCTATATATAGTGGTATATAATACGTACCCCCCTAAAACCTTGAAGAATGTGTGCATTATATTCGTCGAAATGCGGTGATTGATTTTGGAAATATATTTAGTATTGTAACGTGTTTGGGTCCGTGAATGTGGATAGATCAAGACAATGATAAATAAATGATTGTATATATAGAAAAATGGCAATCAGCAATAATTACGAAAAATGATGTGAACAAGAACGAGTCAATATATACAGATAAGTCTTAGGATTATCTATCCCTAATATAAGAGCAAACAAATCGAATTAGGCATATGGTCTGTGTTCGGGCAGGTATGTATCCTCGGGACAGGTATGCATCCTATACAAGTACGGGTCTCGGATGTATCTCCAGATCTGTCTTATACCCAGACAGAACTTAACTACAATTATATCGAAATATAACAGTTTTAATTCACTGTATAACACCCTAAAACCAGTATACTAGTCACCGTATACTAAAAAATAACCAGGGTTGAATTTATTCTCGCCTTACCGCTTCTGCTACTTTCTTACTCCTTTGAGCTCCGACAGTGAACTGGCGAAATATCGCTCATCACCGCCTTATATACGGTGATGACTAGATGGTATCCCTGAAAAGCAGGTGACCCACGAGTTACTTGCCCCTGATCATAGATAGAAAGATAAGTCGTACGTCGAATAATATTTCGTAAAGAAATGTGTTTACGATGAAGAAGGCAAAGAAAATTGTTGGGATTTTTTTACTAATTAAGATTACTAATTAGACCCTAATTAGCTCAACTATTAAAAATGTAAGAAATAAATAATGCAATGAACGCAATATGGAGAGAAATGAGATTTGATAGAAAGTGTATAGAGTATTATTTAATTAACATAATTAATCAAACCCTAATTCTCTCACATGTTAAAAACAGTAAGAAATTTGATATCAAAACTGTAAGGGGCGAGATCAAAAGATTGATTTCGGATAAAAATCTAAATTCAAATATTTAGGGGGGTGGGTTAAAACTTCTGTAAGTTTCTCTCATCCGACATCGATTACACATTAGTCGAAAAAGGAGAAAGACAAGTGACTGTTAAAACCACATGACGATATTACATTTTAATGAACATTTGATAGTTGTAATCTACACTTTCATTTGTGAATAAACAGAAGATAGGGTATACAGAGTTTTTATACTCGTTTGTTCTTACTTGTTAATCGATTATAGTTTAAACACTCATCATATCTAGTTTAGGGGGTCGTTGCGGGGGGGGGGGGGAGGGGGCGTAAAAACTATGTGAATTTAGTTTTTTTGTCAGACATTGAACTTTTGATCTCGCCCCTAGGAAGTAGTTAAAACAACGAATGCAACATGGACAAAAAATTAATAAGTCTTATTAAAAGCAATACTGATGATATGCACATGTATATTAATAAAAGGTGAAGATAACAATCGGTATGAAACACATCAGACCTGTTTCTCTAGTAAAGAAATACACCTGCATATGCTATCAAATAAGGAATTTTAGGGAGTGGAGTGTTGTTGAATTAACTATTAATTCCTCTGGATCTGAATTACTTTTTTCAAACCAAAGTATGAAATACTGAAGTAGTTACCAGTCATACAAGCAACGCTCTCTAACCTAACAATAACAACAAATGAAGATACTTTTGAATTTAAGCAGATTAAGTAAATTCTGACAAATATGATAATCTTCAAGATACAAGGAGTTACTATAATATTTATTTTGACAACTACTATAATATTTAATATGATAAATATGTTACCCAACTATCTATTTTGTATTGCTTGTAGGAGTTATGAGATTGATCGCTGTTCGTTATCTTCGCCTTGCTTATAAACCCTATATCAAACACATATACATGACATAACTTCGTATTTTTGAGAGGATTGGTGAGATTGATCACTGTTCGTTATCTTTATTTTTTTGTAAAAGGTTTTTGTTTGAAGACAAAATGGCGCCAGTTGTACTATAGCAAATGTCAACACTTCATCAATGGTTGTCCGAGTAAGCCGTACCATGCCAATGAGATATATAAATGTAAGAAACTGTTTCTTATTATATACTTAACAGTGATGATTGAATAAAATGTATTTTTCAATATGAGTTTGACATGTTCTGTGTATGTAGATCCTGCCTGTCTGAATATCAACACAGAGAGTCAGTGTTTTCTTGCTGATCCGACATGTCCCAATATGTAAGTTACTACTTAATAGTAATATAATTTTTTTTTCTTTTTATATTGGTAATACAAATAATTCTCTTCTCAAAACATCACGAATATAATCATAGGACATCAAGATTCACTACCAACGACATGATGGAAACACCCTCCACCTACTTTGACTTCTCTGACACAACTGTCAATCCTCTCTACAACACAACGGACTCCTTAGATGACGTATCCACTGATATAGAGGCAGTTGTGGGAGGCGTGTTAGGAGGAGTGTTTCTTATTACAGTCCTGCTGATTCTAGTGTTCGTCGTCTTGAGAAGGAGGAAGAAACGGAAATGTACAAATAGGAAAGGTAAAAAGAAACTCGAATACATCTGAATTCCTGATTATGTAAAACTTATACGGTACCAATTCTGATGCACCAAATGCGCATTTCGACAAATAATGTCTCTTCAGTGATGCTCAAGCCGATATACTGGAAATCCGAAATAACAATAAACTTGTAAAAACTAAAAAAAAAAAAAAAAAAAACAACAACAGAGTGTTAAAGACTGGAGTCAAATTCATCTAAGGATCAGAGCTATGCATGAGGGAAAACATCCTTTATTTTGAAATGAATCTCTAAATTTTATCACAGCAATTAAATATACATCCGTATTTTCAAGCTAGTAACGAAGTACTTAGCTACAGGACTGTAGAGACCCTCGGGGACTAACAGTCCACCAGCAGAGGCCTCGACCCAGGGGTCATAATGTAAAACTTATACGGTACCAATTTTAATTATTGCTACAATTACTACTACTACTACTACTACTAAAGACAACGACTATGGACATAACGCCAATGTCATTCATATGTCGATTCGATAGATCTTTGAAATCGAGATAAAAGACACCACAGAGTTCTTGACATCTTCTTGCACTTGGATATTTTATTGAAAATAAATATTACCGGCAAACTAACAACTCAGCTTTAGAACAAACGGGATGATTTTAGCTTCTCCACAATAAACGTCTCATATTTATGTAGCAATATCCCATTATCACCTGCAATTGATTCGATACACAAGAGCTTGCTATGCGTATTATCACTTTTAAATCGAGACAGGCTACTGACAAACAAGTTGATGTTACAGAGGTTTCAACAGTCTCTAAATTCTATGATTGCTACAATGTATAGTGATTTGCCAATATAACCTATCACTGGGTCAACTACTGTGTGGCTTGTTTCATACCGATTGTTAGGTCGTTCTTGGGACACTAATTTTGATTGCGGATTACTCCGTTTACATGTATTCCGTTAACTTGTTCAAAACATAGGGTTCATGGCGGATGTGACCTGTCGACACGGGGTGCTTACTCCTTTTAGGAACCTGATTCCACCTTTGGTATGTCCAGGGGTCCGTGTTTGCCCTATTCGTGATTTAGTATTCATTATCAAAGGTGAAGATATCGAACGGTGATCTTTCCCATAACCCCTATAAGCAATACAAAATAGAGAGATAGGGATTAAGAAATTGATCACTTCGTTATCTTCACCTTTCATAAAGACAGAGCTGGGAAACACTGGCATGAATTAACAGTGGATTTCACTGAAACAGTTAAATGTTTAAATTTTACTATACAATATTAATTTGTTAAAACGTTTTAAAACAAATAATAATAATGTGCGGCATTTATATAGCGCATTATATAATTTGTAATTACTCTAAGCGCTTTAACAATGTAAAATCTAAAACATGATAAGATTAATCAGAGCATAAAATATAACATCCAAATAAAATAAAACAATTTAAACATTACGAGTTCATGCGACAAACCAGCCTATACTTTAAAAAAGAATATATTACAAAATATGGTTATAAGATTTCATAAAAAGATATGTTTTGAGGTTTTGACAGTGCCACACGAACGGATGTCTATCGGTAAACTGTTCCATAGTGTGGCAGCTGTTACATCAAACCTTCGATCTCCATAGGTCTTTGTACGAACACGGGTTTTTTCTAGCAATCGTGAATTGCATGAACGCCGAGATCGTTTTGGTTCGTACACAGTGATGAGGTCGCTGATATAGGCCGGTGCCAATCCGTTTAGTGCCTTGTATGTGTGTAGTAAAATCTTGTATTCAACACGGGAATCAACCGGAAGCCAGTGCAAGGACACAAGCACCGGTGATATATGGTCATGCTTCCTGACCCGGGCAACAAGTCGAGCTGCTGAGTTTTGGATTGTCTGTAGCCTGCTCAGATCTGTTTGGGGTAGCCCTTTAAATAGTGCATTTCCATAGTCTAAGCGTGATAACACAAGAGACCATACAAGTGTCTTGCAGGAGTCATTATTGATGAAAGAACGAATCCGTGCAATATTCCGTAGATGATAATAACAAGAACGAGAGATGGAACTAATAAGATTTTTAAAAGAAAGTACACTGTCGAAGAAAACACCAAGGTTTCGAACACAGTCCGAGTTGGAAATAATGGTATTTCCAAAAGACAGTTGAAAAGATGGTGAAACGTTTGAATGTTTCGAAGTAAACACTTTAAATTCAGTTTTTTTCTTCGTTTAATTTCAGCAGGTTGACGTTCATCCAAGATTTTATATCTGCTAAGCATTCCTGTAGCCGCGATGAGATAGCATTCCATGTATCTGTAGGTCTAAACACTAAGTATGCCTGGGTATCGTCAGCATAGCAATGATACATGATATGATGTCTGCGGCAGATTTCACCAATCGGTTTTGCAAACATTGCATAAAGTCTTGGTCCCAGAACTGACCCTTGGGGCACTCCATATGGAAGCAGAAAGTCCTTAGACTTTGCAGTTCCCACCACCACCCTCTGACTACGACCAGTTAAGTAAGGCTTGATCCATGTAAGTGCTGCACCAGTAATACCAAACGATACCTCCAGTCGCCTAATGAGAATTTGATGGTCTATAACATCAAAAGCCGCTGAAAGATCCAGCATCACCAAGGCAACACAAGAACCCCTATCCAATGCTGTCACAATATCGTGGTGTACCCTTAAAAGAGCTGTTTCTGTTGAGTGACAAGGACGATATGCAGACTGGGCCACGTCATTTAGGTTGTTTGAATTTATATGGTGCCCTATGCGAGCTGATACCACTCTTTCCAAAATTTTGGAAAGAAATGAGAGGTTTGAGACAGGTCTGCAGTTCCGTAACGAGTCTAGCTCCAATCCTGCTTTCTTTAATAACGGACGTACAATGGCTTCTTTGAAGGAAGATGGAAATATACATTCATTCAAAGATGTGTTCACTATTTCTGCAAAAATAGGTAGCACAGATTCTAAAATGGGTTTCAGAAGTGTTGTAGGGATTGGATCAATTTCACATGATTTTGATGAAGCCGATGAAATGATCATGCGAACTTCAGATTCTGTTATTAAACTGAAATTGCATAGCCGTTCTCCATCAAATTGAACATCAGCATAGAATGGATCCATTGTATTCATGCTGTTGTTATTGCACAAGTTTATCCTGATGGTTTGGATCTTATCCGAGAAAAAATCTCTAAATTTATTTGCGAGGGTCCCGGAACAATGATGTACAGGCAAAGCTCTCTCAGACCCATTGCCCATTAGGCTGTTGGTAATGCGGTACAACTGCTTAGGGTCATTGCATGTTTCCTCAATCCGTGTTGAGTAATAGGATTTTTTGCACTGAAGAAGAAGGTTGGCTGCACGTTTACATGTTTCTTGGTAAATCTGTCTATGAACTTCGAGGTTTGATTTACGCATGAGTCTTTCAGCTTTCCTGCGATCTACTTTGGCTTCACGTAGTTCATTAGTGTACCAAGGACTCTTAGGGCGCAGCCTTATTTCTTTCTTTTGTAAAGGCGCAGTCTTATCCAAAACAGTGCGCATTTTCTTATCGTAAATCTGAACTAACTCATCGACAGGTTTGCTATTATCTAATAATGCCAGTGAAACACTTACCTCTGTCTTGAGTTCATTTATGTCAATTTGACGAAGCTTACGATAAGTAACTACCTTTTTTTCAACCAGTGGTTTGGCAATCTGAAGGTCAGTGTGAATCACCAGGTGGTCCCCCGCTGGACAACCACTGTTATAAAAAAGACATGGATCGAAAATTGTTGGTTCACCACGAAGAACAGTAGAACCTTCCCTAACTATTAACTATCACAACATCAAGTGTATGGCCACACACATGTGTGGAGTCTTGGATACGCTGTGATAATCCATGATCATCTAAGATTCTAAGAAATTTGGTGGCGTCAGCATCATTCACATCATCAAGATGAAAATTCAAATCGCCGGTTATTATAAACTCACCAGGTAGCAATACTAGGTTCGCAATGTATTGCGTCCATTCATCAAAGAAAATAGTTTTCTTTAAGTTGTTTTTCCGAGATGGTGGTGGTGGTAGATGACGCATAAGCGTACTTCAGAATTCCTAATACTCACTGTACACTCCATGTGTTCAAAATGTGTGAAATTCTTGTACGGTCTTTGTTGTTTCACATCAATCTGTCCTTTGTACATTACAGCCACACCGTCACCCCTTCCCATCTCTCTGGGTTTCTGAATAATCTGATATCCTGTTGGTAGAAGATCACTGATCACGCATTTGTCAACATCAGTTCCCAGACACGTTTTAGTCACTGCTAGTAGATCTACGTCGCTAGACACCAGAAGATCATGTATGGAGTTTGTCTTATTTTTTACCGACCTACAATTGACTGAATAGAGACTAAGGGGTTTTACGATGACATATTTATTTGTTGTCCTAACAAGCGAGCGCAAATTTAACAAGTTTGATCTATTTGGTTGACATTTTTTTCCACGCTTTGTCAACTTCTGCTTTGAAAACTGGCCCACTACCGTTGGAATAGGGACAACCTCACTTGGTTCATCAGTAACTATTACGGCCGATATGGGAGCGCCAACTGTATCACACGAGATACAGACTAGGTTGTTAATATTAACCCCAAGTTGCCGCTACACACATCTAAACCGCCCGACACACACTGTATGGACATGTCTGATGAGCCTACGTCCAGCTTTCGTTCCTCTTCTAAAACGAGAATTTTTCGTACGACCTGTCAGAGGCAGGTCGATTGATCTGATAAAACACATCGTACGACTATTTGATATCTTGACCTACAGTAAACTTTATTGGACGACCTATTTATACAGTTTGAGACAAAAGAAAGGCAAATCGTACGACAACTATGTATCTTTGGTTAGAAAAATTCTCAGGACGACCTATCAATCCAATCTGAGACAGAAGAAAGTCAAATCGTACGATTAGAAGTCGCGGTAAAGTCACGCATCCGTGAACAAAGTCCATAAAACTATTTTCTAAAATGTCCTTTTAAAACGCAAGGTTTCCAAGATAATATCTTCTTAGTATTTGAATCGAATTTAATTGAACATATTTTGTTGTCAAGATTTTAAAGACAAAGGGATTCGGCCTCCCCTACAAGAAGTAGGTCATCACAATCACACTACGTTACTTGAATCAAATTTTACTCAATAATTTGATATTTTGATTACAAATGAGATTATAGATTATAGTAATGTTTTGATAATATGATTATACAAAATCCCCGAAAGAACATCCTCCCATACCTGTATCATACCAATTGTTACGCCGTTCTTTATACACTGGTCTGACCACGGATTGCTCCGTTTACCTGATTATTATATAGGGCTCACCATGGGAAGCTTATTCCTCCTAGGCACCTTGTCTCACTGCTGGTATATCGAGGGGTCCTTATTTGCTAACTCTCTATTTGGCATTCCTTATAGGAGTTACGAGATTGACCACTGTTTGTTATCTTCACATTTTCATACCGTAAGTTCATGTTGCAGGGGCTTCATAATTCTCATCAAAATATGAATCTCCTACATTTCATTGTTGTTTTAATGTCATTGTTGGCAAAGATAGCCTTTCGTATTTATTGTTCGCTTTATAGTATTTTTGTTATTTATCACTGTTCGTTAGCTTCTCATTTTCACACATAATAGAAGCAACTTAAAAGAGTTAACAAATCTACAAATCTAAACAGCAATGGGTTATATTTCAAAATATGATTTTAAACCAGCTGAATTGTTTTTCTTTATATATAGGAGGAGATGAAGAAAATCCACGTATGTATTATCCTATTTAGCGTTTATTTCAAAGGTTTATTTTGAACAAGAGATCCAAGAGGGTTATCACTTACATGAATTGCGCATCGTATACGTGTCGTATTATAGAACTACTCAGGTGCCTATATCCGTATGTCGTTTCTGCTGAAAAGTAAAAAAGGATAGTTATAACACCAGAACAATCATCTATGGTGCCAAATAGATAGACGTAATTTTAACGATTTCTAAATTGTATAGTATCTCCTCTTTGATCATGATTGCGCGTAAGTTTGGTTCTCAACGGTAGACTAGTGGAAACGATGTATGCAATTTAAATCAATATATTGCAAGGGCGAGGTCAGTATGGAATTGTATGACATTTATCTGATGTGCAGCTGAGAGGTTTAAAACGAAAATTGCTGCAAAACTCTTGAAACATTCTTCTTTGGATATTAGTTTCATGTTGAAGTGGATGATACTTTGCAAAATGCACATGTGTCAGTGATTCCTTGATAATATAGTCAAACGAAATTGATCTGGAGAAATCTATTTCATTTTGTGTGTCATGTAGATTGGTTAGATATTTTTGCTATTTTTTTTCACTGCATTTAAAATTAGTAAGCAGGTGAAATGTTCTTTTTCCTAGTTCTTGCATTAAGCAACGAAACGAAAAATAGAAATAAAGAAAAGAAGAACCCTCCTGCAGGTAAGGTTTTATTTCTGAAATCGTTTACGATAATTCCAAGCCGTTTTCATCACATAACTGATTCGATACAGATAACATCTCAATGTTTAAACAGAAACAAGCTACTGACAAATAAGATAATGTTGCTGGAATTTTAACAGTTTTGTGTGAAGTCATCAGGGTCAACAGGGTATGCTTACTCCTCTTAGGCACCGGATCCTACCTCTGGTATATCGAAGAGTCCGTGTTCCCCTTCTCTTAATTTGCAAGATTGATCAATATTTGTTACATTTAAATGCCATTTTACAATGACGATACGCGAAATTATGTAGTTTTCCGTCCTTTTTTTCGTGGTATCCAATGAAAAAAAAATAAATGCATTCCTTAAGGATGTTCTCTCCTGGTTTGAATTTTTTTCAGAAGTATCAAACTTTTTGATAAACCATTTTAACTGATACATCTTTATCCGAAAGACATTTAAAACATCAAAGAAGAGTATGTTAGTGTGGACTTTAAAGAATTACAGCCCTTCAAAGTTGCCCATTTGCTGAAACTTAATTTTTCATGAAAATCGCCAATTTTCACAAGAAACACACTATAAAACAAATATTAAGGACAGAATAATCTTGGCTTTCTTTTATTTTATGAAAATTAAGCATAATTGATTATTTCAATAACTTTTACATAAAATATATCACCAATTCTACAAAAAATCAAATATAATTAACATAATTGTATAAAATATCACACAACTTTGAAGACCTATTTCATCAAAAAAATCAAACTAGGGAGAATATCTGTATCAAACTTTTTCTGAAATTACTAATGTAGATTTGAATCATATTTTTGGTTAATTTAAATGAAAAAAATGTGTGGGGTTGTGTGCATTGGAACAAAGATTTGAACCATTTTGTGTCCCCACCCCCCTTCTTACACTGACATACATTCTAAACAATAACAATATACGATTTGTTATAAAATGTGTATTTTTCAATTCATATTTACAAATTCTATATATCTATTTCATTATATGATAAATAATCAGAAAACAAATAATATATGCATATATACAATACTAATTCATTTATAACTACAGAATGTGTAAAACATATGCCCCCACATCAGCATTTTCTAATTTCCATGCACTGTGACCTTGATCTTTGACCTTCTGACCCCAAAATTGATAGGCATCTTTCCGTCTTTGTATCTATCCATATGTCCAAATTTGGTTTGCATAGAAAGCAAAGTATTTGAGTTATTATCCAGAAATTACTTTTAACAGTCAACTTCCATGTGGTCATGAGAAAGAAATCTGCACTTCCTGGTATGGTTCTTCATATGATGATAGCACAACTCATCCCTCTCACTGTGGTTACCAAATGGATGTAGCTAAAAAGCAAACATTGGAACTCAATTTCTATCAATACTGTAAATTCTTAATAATAGAAAAGAATATACTATTAGGTTTACCACCAGACTGCTAATACACCAACTTCAACTAACTTCAATTTTTGTCTAGCCAGGGGTTATGTTTTAATGCCCTGCCCAACAAATTGTTACTCTAAAAGAATTTCTTAGGCAAAATGTTAAATATGAATTTGTTCGTGCATAAATGACTGTTTATGAAATATATGCTAAAATTCTAATCAGGATTTTTTTAAATGTGCATTTTCAATACCCTATAAACAAATTTTAACATTATTAAAACTTTTTAACAACACTTTGAAGGAATAATTAAAATAAAATTTTGATGAAATAGTTTAATTTTAAAGAACTGATTAGAACAAATTATCGATCTAGTAGCCCCCCCCCCCAAAAAAAAAACAAAACATATCTATACATGTATATATAGTCAACAAAATTATCTTTTGTTTTAACTGATTTGTACACGAATGGCGCGCCATAATTCTCTAGATGGGAGACCCCCCCCCCCCTTTTCCCTTTGAACTCTTTTTAATGAATTAAATTTGCTGTATACTTTGGCGATTTTTTAATACAATGATATAGATTAAACTTTTTAATCAAAATGATGCTTCAATAATGATACATTGAACGTTAGGAGCGATATTCGCTCATGACCGACTAGGCGGGATCGTGAAGATCGCAGATGAATTTAGGTACAGATCTACATAGTTTGTAGATTTTATTTTCAAAAAAAAAAAAAATTGTATATTAAAAAACTTACAAATTCATTCAATACTATATCAGCAGCCTCTGATTCGGGTACTACATGGCTAACATCCTTCCATTTTCTCCTCTCGTCTGACACTATGTACACAGGTACAGTACTGTAGTGTGTCACCATGTGCGTGGTTGTGCCTGCTTGTCTGTAATTTTCTTTGTCTGCCACTCACTTGTGAGAATATCGGATGTAGACTGATCTATAACTGTCGTTTTACTTCTAACGAATCGCCCATGTATGTTTCTGGACTGCTTTAGAATAGACTAAATGCGACATCGTACTCGAGTTTGTTTACAATTGTAACGTCATCATGAATGTCGTAAAATGAGAAAATAAGTAAAAAATTGTCATGTTTTAATTAATTGTTGTTAGTTTATTAACATTACTTACAAATAAAAACAGATATTAATGTTTTTCTTTGTGCATACGAAATAAAACACACGCATCCCCATAGTTACGACTTTAAAAAGTATGGAGACTCACTCGCGGTAAAAGTACCACGAGAGTACACCCTTAAGGCAGACTGGCCATGCTACGGAAATGGTCTATATATATTTTGGAGTAAAACGCATGAAACATTTATGTGGTAACAAGACTTAAGATTTTTAACACTGTACTCACACATGGACCGTCCCCATACATTTTAGATCAAAAAGTCAAAAATCAAACGTACAGGACACTTATATAGGAACTGGTTTCTAGATCTTAAATTATTACTCTAATTACGAGCAGTCATTATATTATTTTACATATACTCCCATTGGTATCAAAAAGCAAAAGGTCTAGCAAAATGGACAGTGATATGGGAATTACCCTGACGTTAAATGAAAAGGTTAAAATTCAAGCAAATTGTACAGTGAAGTAAAAATGGTCTCACGGGAATCGAGTGGTCTTCCCTTTATATCCGAGATACTGTCCATTTCCGCGATCTCTTTCATATTTCAACTGTCGGAAGGACATATCAGGTCAACAATGGCAGCTGACAAAAAGCAGATGCAGCTTTGCCTTACAAAACTGAAAGGCTCTTGAAACACCCACGTTCTTCTAATTTTACAAAACTGAAATGTTTTTGCTTATATTTTCATTACACAGACACTGGCCGTGTAATCAAAATTACGTTCAAATTATTGATGTCTTTAAGTTCTGCTTACTTAAGAAGTCCTATGAGATACACGTGGTATTTCGTAAAGAAACACATAAGAAATGCTTTTAATGTACCAAAACCCAGTTTTGTTTTCACGAAAATTATGATATTCTTTACTAAAATTACCTCATCGTGGTAGGACCAGTTACCATGGCAACAATTTAATATTTTATTCTATACCTATATTAACTTCCATTCAATAGTCATTCTTATTAAGTAAAAATTGATATGTTGATGTGAATTTATTTTCAGAGTCACATGAAACTGTCGATAAAGAAGACAATGTCCCCGATGAAGGTAACCATTGTATTTGTATTTGCATTAATATGCAACAAAGTATTCTATGACGTCACATTCATGGTCAGGATACTCTATATTCATTCACAAACAAATCAGGTATCACTATAATCTCATGAATTTATATTTGACATCTACGGACAATTTTGATAAACTGACTTTAAATACGATATTGTAGATGTCAGGCTAAGTAAGATTGATAATCAACAGGAACATCTGTCTTAACCTGTACATGAAGCCAACAAACTTGTGCGTAATCTATCAATCACATTTTGCAAATTGTATTACAAGCCAATTTCAAATTGCAGTTTCCAACCAATTTCTGAATTCTATGCAAAAATTAACTCATGATATTTGATTTTTAACCCCCGTAATTCTTTTACAGGTGAAAAAATCTTTCACTTTGGGTTCCATATGACACTTGTAAATACCTTGTTAGCTGTGTTTTGTCAAAATCAGAATTTAAGATAAATGCCGTGGAATATATATTTGACACACTAATAATTCACGGGTTTTATCAGGTCATTTTTACTTCATTCATCTACAATTTTTAATTTGCTCGAAGGAAGAAAGGCCCCTTTTATGATTTCTGTCAGATTTTATTGTTATGCACTGAAATAAAACTAAACTTGCATAGCACTACTGTATACTTTCAAAGCTTTATTGAACACAGATGTTGATGACAAGCTACCAATTCAACTTCACGACAAACGACATGACTTTCTCATTCTTAGCTTCTCATATTTGTGTAGCAATACAGTCCTATATCGCCTGCATCTTTCTGTTTCTCAACTGACTCGTTAGGCGAGATCCTCTTCTGTCAATGATTATTTTTTTTAATCGAGACCGGCTACTGACAAAGAAGTTAATGTTACAGGGTTTAACTGTCACGTTAAAGTCAATAAATATCAGCTGTCATTAGATCAAATGCTGTGTGACGTATTTCTAACCAATTTTTAGCCGATCGTTACATACTCGTGTTAACTACGAATTACTTCATTTACCTGATCAAGATAGAATACTTACGGCGGGTGTGACCGGTCAACAAAGAATGCTTACTCATCTTGGACACCAGTGTCCAGGGGTCCGTGTTTGCCCAACTCTTAATTTTAAATTCTTTTTGAATTGAGTAGATTGAGGGTTATTCGTTATCTTTATATTTTCATCATGATGTTAGGAATGAATGACAATTTTAAAATCTTAAAGAATATCTTGTGACAGCCCCACTTCCTAGTTCAGTTAAGTTTTAAAATACTTTCTTTTCATGGTTAAAGACAACATGTATGACATCTAACGATTGGTGCGTTCATTTACAGTAAAGAATCAAATCAAGAAACGAGGGATCGATTTCCTATCGAGTTTATCTTCAGAACATGAGAAGTATTGCAATGGAATAGCACATATCTGTAAGTATATGATGATGATGGGACACGACTCTTTTCTTTATCAAGTAGCAATATATACCCATGAATCATGTCACTCAAGTCGCCCTGTTGCTTTCCAAACTTGACATTGTCGTATAGTCTACTCTATTCAGGTTTTCACTAATCTCTAAATTGAACACACTGTTGTCAATCAACACCTATTTTCAATCAATGCTTGAACTCTCTTATTATATATGTAAATAAATTTGATAATATTTAAAACCATTTTATTGATAATTTTGTCGTAAAAAATAAATTAATTTATTGATACATGGAATAAAACAGAATTTACTTTGAAAACTGTGTAGTGACTGTCCCAGTAGAAGTTCTAGGAATGCCAAAAGAAGACATTGAAACCTTTATCAGAAACTACAAAAAAGGGAGTACAAAAGTATACTGCGGCCGTGGCATGGTGGTGGGTTGTTTCGAGGCAGGAAAGACAACTCTTGTAAAGAAACTGAAGGGAGAAGATGTATCTCATCCACCAGAATCAACGAGAGGTTTAGACGTTCATACAGACATATTTACTGTGGATCAAGACGAAACGGTATTGGCTGGTAAGTAAGATTTGCCTCAAATCACTGGTAGCAGTACTGATTGATGGGAATAATCTTTACGACGAGTTGTTCTTATCAGAAATGCATTTCATAATTTCTGAAACACGTTCCCTTCATTCCATACTCAAATGCATGAAAATACATCTTGATGTAATGGAGCTTAAATTTATGAAATATTTTCTTGCATTTAGATGAATTTTGATGGATCTGAAATAGATTTCCATTTTCATAGTGCTGAAGTGATTTACTCAATACAGATGTCATTTAGCAATATATATTCTTATTTCTGTTATCGCCCTAAAACTTTTTGATTCGAAATATTTATTTTTTCCAATACATTAAGACAAAACCATGGATTTCGTAGGCTTTAATTCCAGAAGTGCTCTTAAATACTTCCCGGACTGTTTACTTCCCTATTGCTTATATTCCTTTCTCACTCGCTGCTAGGACTTGTAGTGAACTTTAAGGGATATTTGGATGTCAAAATTAAATGTTTTATATTAATGTTAAATGTTTTTAAGTCAAGGTAGTTTACAGACAACTTGATATTTCAAGCGTTTCAACAGTCTTCCTTAAAGTCAGCATTTCGCAACTTCTATGGTAGCTATACATGTTACGATCCAGTTTGCCAATACAACCTGTCATTGGTCAAATGATGCCTGACGAGTTTCATACCAATATTTCGGTAATTATTTACATGATAATTTTGACTACGGATTACTCCGTTTACATGATCAAGATATAGGGCTCATGGTGGGTGTGACCGGTCGACATGAGATGCTTAATCCCCCTTGCCACCTGTCCCACCTACATGTATGTCCAGATGTTCGTGCTTGCCCAACCCCTTCCATGTAGGAGTTGAGATTGATCACTGTTCACTAACTTCACCTTTTCATGTTCAATTCCATTTTAAACTCAAAACTAAATTTCAGTGAACAAGGATCAGAAAGGTGGACAGCGCTTACACATAAATATGGAAACATTGGAGAGTGGAGTAATTAAGTCTTCATCGAATGCTCAGCGTTCATATCCAAAAGCTGATGATGATGTACGAAGTGCAACTATCCCACCACCAATATATTATACACAACCTCCAGCTCAAAGACACGAAAACAAATATGATTTATCATTTGAAAATAATAAACCTGGTACCTCCACTCAAAAGGCAAATGATATTTCTAATAAAGTTGAACACAAATCTGACACAAATAGAAAATATCCTGTTAAACATCTCGCAATAGGTCAGATTACAAACAATGTTGCGAATAAAACGGATGAAAACAAAGATTATCTTGGACATGAGATAGGAATTATCCTTCCTAATGTCATTGATAAATCAATAAAGACGATAAGTTTGTTGGACTTTGCTGGTCAAGATGCTTATTACGCCTGCCATCACATCTTCCTAAGTCCAAGGAGTTTTTATATCCTAGTCACGGATATGTCTAGGAAATTGACTGAAAAACCAACCAACGCTCTTCAGAGAAAGGATCTCATGTACAGCGACTGGACTCACCAAGGTATGACTTTTGGTGTACTTCAGGAGAAATAACACATCATCATAATGAATTTCTTTTTGAAACATGAATGGAAATATGAATATAAGCAATACGTGTATACACCTCTGGTCGGCGCGGGTTCGAATCCCGCTTACGCCGGTAAGTGAGAAAGTTTCCCAGTTTACTTTCGAAAGGTCGGTGGTCTCTTCCTAGGTACATTGTATCTAGGTTCTCTCTTCCATCATTAATTGGGCGCCACCAGGTAACTGCAAAATTGTTGAGTGTGACGGCTAATTGCCTAACTTGTTTACTCCGTACGTAAATGTGTCGACTACCGATCTGTATATCGCAGGTTCGATTTTAGCAGGGGTTTTTGGTTTCTTCAGATTACTTTACACTAAAACTCAATCTATTTTAACCAGATGAGGTAAAATTGACATTTTTCAATTGCAAAATATTAGTTGACCAGTTCTGAAATCGAGATAGACTACTGACAAACAAGCTGATGTTACAGGGGTTTCAGCAGTCTCGTTAAAAGTCAGCATTTCCCAAATTCTATGGTCATTATAACGATCTAGTTCGCCAAAGCAACCTATCGTTGAGTCAAATGCTGTCTGACGTGTTTCATATCCATTGTTACTCCGTTTGTGGCACACTGACTTTGACTACTCCGTTTACTAGATCAAGATAGAGGGCTCATTGTGGATGTGATTGATCTACAGTGGTTGCTTACTCCTTTTAGTCACCTTATCTCACCTCTGGTATATCCAGGGGTCCGTGTTTGCCCAACTCTCTATTTTATATTCCTTAAAGGTGTTATGAGATTGATCAATGTTCGTTATCTTCATTTTTCATTATTGTACATTTCCCCCACTTTCCATCCATATGATATTTTTCTGAGTGTAATTCTAATTAAATCCCAAAATAACCCCGCGCACTTGAATCTTAATTGGCTGTGGAAATTGATGTGAGAAAACTTGAACGCATTCTCCACGATAATGTTTGCATGTAGTTTTGTTGAGTACAGTGTGATAGTTTTTTATGTTTAGGAATCCACCTGTTCATATTTAAGTGAGACTTGAATGATTCTGATCATTTAAAGTATTTAACGAGGCACTTTTGGGGGCATTTACGGTAAGTCTTGAGAATACATGTTATATTGTTACAGAATATTAGAATTTAGCGTAGGTATACAAAACAGGGTTTTTTCTAAATGTCATAACCCTTGGGGCTATTGATACTTTTAACTAATACTCAGGTGACTGATAAGGCCTGTGGACCTCTTGTTAATTGATTCCATTACTTGCAGAATGGTGATATGATTATTATTTCAACTACATGTAAATTGGTATAGCATTTTATGACACTCTGTTTTTCCCTAAAATAGCTCTTAGGGCCTACAAGTTTACTGGTATTTCGGATTTCAAACATTTCGCTTGAGCATCACTGAAGAGACTTTATTTGTCGAAATGCACATCTGGTGCATCAAAATTGGTACCGTATAAGTTTAATATTTACTTTTTGGGGACTTAATCTGAAATTAGTATATTTATTCTAGGTTGAAAATTTGAAAGAAGAAACCGTGTCTAACGACTAACAATGCATTATAAGAATAGTTACACACATTTCGTCTTTTTATTGTTTTTTCTATAATAAACCAATATATTTAGCAGATTACATTAACCACTGGCTGGGTTCAATCCACACATATTGTTCGGAAACAGCTCCGGTCATTTTGGTTCAATCACACTCAGAAACAAAAGGAGAGGTTAGTAATTATTTTCCAATCAAATCTAGTATAGAATGAAAGGCAACATTACAGCTAACATGAACAAAATTATTCACTATTACTATGTCATCTGTCAACAAAACAAACCAGAAGTAGTTATAAAAAACGTAGCTCTACTGCTTACTGGCCGACAAGTTTTTATTTTTTTTTTATCATAAGGATGAATATCGTAATATTGTTTCCAATCTCATTCTTCAATCACCTCTTTCACGAATAAAACGAGAGTGAATGGCAAGAAAGTTGAGTCAGCTTAAACAATATGAATATAAACTGCAAGTCTACATTTGTATTGTATTGACAATAGCTTCAACGAATAAGCACTGATCAAGTGAATCACAAAAATATATTAAAAGTTTTCGATTTGTTGATAATTAGATTACGTCGTTGGCGGTAGGATTAACACCCAGCAGGCAAAAAGTCCAATCTGTTTAAAGGGATATTGAGACGTAGGATTGGAGGCTATCTTCAATATTTCATCAAAGGAATGCTACTTTTGTGTTATAATATTTTTACTTTTATGCTACCCGAATTCACTTAATACAGTAACAAAAGAGCACAAAATATGTAGTAATGTAGTTATAACCCTAAAGGCCTCTTTTCTCCTATGCAGATCAGATATTGATCGACAAGCACTCAAAGTTTCAGTTTATACTTTTAATACGTTTCACAGAGGTAAAACTTAACTGGATGTGTTCCCTTCATTAATCGCTAATTATAGATTAATCCGTAGTACCTTTGTTTTCAGATAGAAAAAGACTACTTTAGTAAAGTACTTGAAGGTGTAACAAGTACATTGCACGTTCATTTAAGCTCTGACAAAGTGTTTGCAGTAGAAAAAGACTCTGACAAAAATATTAAAGAAATCAGATCAAACATGTTAAGGGTTGTCAAGGATCGAAGTCACTGGGGAGAGTCCATTCCTACATCGTGGGTTCATCTGGACGCGTATTTAATGGAAATTAAGAAACACCAAATGGTTTTGCAAAAGAAAGACCTTTGGGAGACATTGACATCTCAACCGAACTTGCAGTTTTTAAGCGAAGAGGATATGACGACTGCACTGAGATTCTTTAATGATATTGGTGTTATTCTCTTTACCACTTCCTCAGAGTCCATTATTCTTGATGTACAGTGGTTTGTGGATGCGTTCAAGCACATCATCACAGATGAAAACCATGCAAAGCATGACATAGCAAAACATTTCACTGATTGGAAAAAGTTCAATACGAATGGAATTTTGCAACGGAATCTTGCGAAAGAGATCTGGAAAAGGTCAGAGTCGTTCACTAAATACACAGATGATTTAGTGTTTTATATGATCAAACTTGGAATGATTGCCGAAATGGAAAAGGGAGAAATATACTATGTCCCTTGCATGAACAAACAAAAATATGACAGGAATGTCTTGCACAACTGTACTTGTTCTTCCACTGTCTGCTTCATGTTTGAGTATCTACCATTGGTGATTTTCCATCGTTTAGTTGCCACATGCATGACAAGAGAAGGCTGGAAAATTTGGAATGGGAACAACCAAATGAGGACTGGTCAAACCAGTGAATGCGTGTTTCACACTGCCGCCATACTTGAAGATAAAGACGATATCAAGGTCCTGATAGGGATAACTGAAAAGAAGCAATATTTGCACGATACGTTAAATACACATCCCTATTCTATAGAAATACAGTACATTGTTTTCAAAGATCAAAAGATGCAAACACAGTTCGCAAGAAACAAACTAGAAACAATTAAAACTCATCTTAAAGATTTAACTTCATGTTTTGGAGCAAATCGTGACAAGACTTACAGAATGGGATATAGGTGTTCAATTGCCCCATTTTCTGACACTCCTGTGTCCCACATCATTTTACAGTCTGCAAAAGAATGCACACCATGTAGGAAACGTGTAGATATCAACTACCTGCGATCATTTTGGGTGGTTTGTATATTACTTTTACTTCATGTATATAAAATATTTGTTGGATAGATTAGAATTTTGATGATCATTTAAAGGTGGCTCATCATACTTAAATTTCATTTGATGTTTTGTTAAAGTGTATCATATCTAATATGTAATATGATTTCACCTTTTAGAGATTAATTCAAGCTCTTGATTATCCCATGATTTTGTGGGTTTTTTTTTGTTTTTCTGCAAATTGGAGATTTTATTCACACATCGCTTTCATTTGAGCTTGTTCTGTGTATGGTCAGTTCTTAAATTGAGGCAGGCTGCTGACAAACAAGTTGATAGTGCAGGGAGTTTCAATAGTCTTGTTTAAAGTCAGCATTTCGCAAATTCTATGGTCGTTATAACGATCTAGTTTGTCAATACAACCTATCATTGTGTCAATGTCTGACATGTTTCATACCGATTGTTAGGTCATTCTTGACATACTGATTTTGACCTCGGATAACTCCTTTTACCTTATCGAGATATGGGGCTCACGGTGGGTGTAACTGGTCGACAAGGACTGCTTACATCCTCCTTGGCACCTGATCACACATCTGGTATATCCCAGGGGTTCGTCTTTGCCAACCTCTCTAGTTTATATTGCTTATAGGAGTTATGAGATTGATTGTGACATTCACATTTTATGGAATAAAAACTCACGTAGACGTTCTAGTTCTAAAAATAATCTTTGAAAATCATATCATTATTTATTTGGTCATATTTTATTAATGTGAGACTCAAAATTTTCAAGAAATGTGTCGCTTGAAAAGAAATGATATAAAAGACAAATACTTTTTTAAAGGGAAAGGCAACCCTAACCACATTGTTGCTTTTATAAATAAAATGCATGTGTTACTTACTGATACCGTAAATGACAGTCTTTAACAACAAATATTCTTGCTTAACAATTAAATTAATATTGATCTATAATATATTTTAAATTATCCGCCGCTAAGAGATCGGCCATTGATGTTTAACTCATGACGTCACACAGTCTGTTCCGGTTTATTTCATCAGTAGCACTGTAAACATGACAAGTCACGAACAGTTAAATTCGGAGCCGTATAGATTTCAGCCCGTTCTTTCGCAAGAAGAAATCAAGAAAAGAAGACGTCCAGTCGTGTCGCAGACCAGGCAGACGGTAAACGTTCTTCATACAAATGTCTTGAACCTCAGCTTGTCATTACGCAAATGATGGATCCACAGTTTCCGTAGTCTTTTCCTTTCAAATGACTTGGTTGGGTCAGGAATTTCCAAAAAAAACCAAAAAACTATTTATCGCATCTCGCCTTCGCATTAGTGTAATTAACTGCTTGACAGGAAGACATAAAGTTGAACCTATTTATTCGTAAGATCTACAAGATGCACATCTTTGATGATCTTAGAATCTCATCAAAACCGGAACAGACGGTGTGACGTCAAAATAATTGATTTTTGTGGTCTTGAATTCAAAAGAGTTCTACATCATGGCAGCCTCAATAGATAGAGGGAATTTCAATTTTTAACGTTTTCAAATTAGTATTGAAGCCTATCTAGGCCAATTGTCAACAAAATAGTATGGCAAATCTTTATCATAAGATTAATCCTATCATTCACCATGTAAAACTCTTTTGGGTTGGTTTCCCCTTTAACAGAATTAAACTGAAATGACCGAATTCTAAAAACATTGCTATTTATTATATTTGAACCAAAACAGAGAAAAAAGTATCTCAATCAAAATTGATAGAAAGTGCAGGAATAATCACATTGCAGGTAATTTCACGCACTTTTCATCAAGGCATTAGTGGCTTTATCAATTGAATTAAAATAGATTCTGAGTATTTTTTAACTTTGGTCATTCATTTCCATTTCTTTTCAAAGATATATTTTTCTCAGATAATGTCTTCTAAATAGCATTTTTTAAGATTAAAGGGGGAGGATAGCGAACAATGATCATTCTCATGAATCCTATAAACAATACAAAATTAAGAGCAGGGAAAACACGGACCCTGGACACATTAGAGGTGGGATCAGATGCCTTGGATGAGTAAGCATCCCCTGGCGACCGGTCACACCTGCCGTGAGCCCAACATCTTGATCAGTTAAACAGAAAAATTCGTAGTCAAAACCAGTATGTAAACTTATACGGTACCAATTTTGATGCACCAGATGCGTATTTCGACAAATAATGTCTCCTCAGTGATGCTCGAGCCGAAATTTTGGAAATTTGAAATGACAAAAACTTGTAAGAGCTAAAAGGAAAATTAGAGTGCCAAAAATATGGAGCCAAATTCTTCCAAGGATCAAAGATATGCATGAGGGAGATATCATCCTTAATTTTGAAATGAATTTCTAAATTTTATTTTTATATAAAGAACAGCCTAGCAATTGGTATGATACACGTCAGACAGCATTTGACCCAATCACAGGCTGTATTGGTAAAATAGATGGTTAAAATGACCATATAATTTACGAAATGTTGACATAAAGCAAGCCTGATGAATATCCTGTAAAGCCAATTTATTTATCAGTAGCCTGTCTCTATTCAAAAACTGATCATACGCAGAACAAATTATTGCGTGTCAAATTGGGTGATAGACATAAACACCATATGTAGGTGACCATGGGTTATTGTTATATATGAGAAGTTGTTGATGGAGAAGGTGAAGTCGTAATCTTGAGTTATCAGTTTGTCGTTAACATATATGTTCATTAAAATATTTAAGTATGAAGCAGATGTGGGAGACGAACTGGATAAAAAACACAAAAAATCAAATGAAATAACTGAGAGGTTGTATCACTCTTTTGATGGTGTTGTCACACTTCCTAGGAGGCGCTTTAAAGCAATACAAGCTGTGACTGACGGTATTTTCAACTATCCAATTATGCATCAATTAACTTCTATCGATATAACTACTAAAATCCCCAAGATCTGAAGAAAAAGTCAGCAAAATAAACAATGGGAATATTGTTTGAGAGCACACCTACAATGAGCTTTTCGTATAAACCGTCATTACGTCGCATACTTGGACATGGGAACAATGATTGTCGAACATAATCGGGTTGCTGAAACCGAGGACATATTCAAAGATGGAAACTGACATGAGTAACAACACATTTCGTTTGTTTAAAATATTACATCGTTTCATGAATGACAAGAAATTCTATAAGTGAAGAAATTTTGATAGTGGATTTTCTATCTGACACATGCGCAATGCCTATCTTTTGCGTTTTTGCGAACTGGTGACCTCCGAGGCCAATGCCCATCGGCGATTACGAGCAAGAATTAATGACAAGATGACAATGATTCAAGAATCGAAGTTTTCTTCTGATTTGACGGGTTTATTGCTTCAGATTCTGATTCTATGAAGTTATATATATTCAATCACACATTTTGAATATTTGTTGTATTGCTTTAACGATATATTGAATAAAGTTTTCGTTTCATGGGTCACTTGAAATAGAAGATTGATTTTCAAGATTACAACGTCACTATGATTAATTAGACAGTTGATAATGATAACATTCTATGTCATTTGCGTATCATTAAAGATATGAATTCAGCATGAAGGCTACAATGAAAATGTCACTTCAATTAGCGATTGATATAAAAGGAAATTGGTATCTTGTGTAGATTTTACCACGACTGGTTAATCACACATGTCATATGTCATTAAAGTAGGACGGGTGTTTTACATGTTTTTATGGAATAAATATTATTTTCAAATAGTCCACGGGTATGTATTCATAATATGGATAAGGCATTTGAATGAATATATCACTGGCATTTTTAACATGATCCAATTATCCCAAACCAAGCTGGCTTTGATTTTTAATGATTTTGTTTTAGTTGTGGGAGAAATGGGGAGGATTACGCACATTTGTTAGCTTTACGTCAATGTTGATGTTCAGTAAAACGCTAAAGCAGATGTTGAAGACTGCTACGTTATCTATTTTGAATTTGTTAAATAAAAATGATCCAAAATATTTGACAAATACAAAACTGACATAAAAAATCTACAATTATGTTACTTCATTACATGTTTACTCCTTTATGTGGATATCACCCATTACAAATATTTTAATTTTTACATTATATTTTCCTACGCCGTTTGTGATGTCATAAACATAGTCAAATTTACGTTGTCTGTTTACAAAATGTTTATAGTCACACAGGTACAGAATTGCATTCGGCTTTGAAGGCTGGACAGTAACGTAAATAAAACTGGGAGGGTTAACATATGATAAAAAACACCCATGTTTTGTGGATTGATATGATTTATATCCAACCCGAAGTGTGTTTTATATGCCCTCGCCAAGGTTCGGGGATAGGCAACATACAACTCTTTGAATATAAATCATTCAAAACACAAGCCATGGTAGATCCTATATATTTTTTTGTAGGTTGACACTACATCTGATGATGATACATTCGACATTAAAGAAAAGAAACACGAGAGAAATAATATGGATCAAGAAGATATAGCTCGACGGATTGTAGAATACGCTGACAATCCTAGCAGTAAGTGCTTTGCTTAACAACTAGTATTGAGTTATTTGATATACATATTGTTGACGTGTCCCTCGTCCATAGGGATGTAGCGATTATTAACTCACCTGAGCTGAAAGTTCAAGTGAGCTTTTCTGATCGCCTGTTGTCCGTCATCTGTCTGTCTGTCCGTTTGTCTGTAAACTTTCTACATTTTCGACTTCTTCTCAAGAACCACTGGGTCAATTTCAACCAAACTTGGCCAAAAGCATCCTTGAGTGAAATACTTTCTTTCAAGCTTGTTCAAATGAAGGATTATGTCCCTTTCAAAAGGGAGATAATCACAAAAATCCAAAAATAGGGTGGGGTCATTTAAAAATCTTCTTCTCAAAGAACCACTAAGCCAGAAAAGCTGATATTTACACGAAAGCTTTCTGACATAGTGCATATTCAAGTTTGAACAAATCATGGCCCCGGGTTTTGGATGGGGCCACAATAGGGGATCAAAGTTTTACATACAAATATATAGGAAAAATCTTTAAAAATCTTCTTCTCAAGAACCACTGAGCCAGAAGAGCTAAGATTTACATGAAAGCTTTCTGACACAGAGCTGATTCAAGTTTGTTCAAATCATGTTCCTTGGGGTTAGGTTGGGGTCACAATAAGGGATCAAAGTTTTACATAGAAATATGTCGGAAAATCTTTTAAAATATTCTTCTCAAGAACCACTGAGCCAGAAAAGCTTATACTTACACGAAAGCTTTCTGACATAGTGCAGATTTAAGTTTGTTCAAAGTATGGCCCCCGGGGTAAGGTTGGGGTCACAAGGGGGGATCAAAGTTTACATTACAAATATATAGGGAAAATCTTTAAAAATCTTCCTCTTAAGAACCAATGACCTAGAAGAGCTGCGATTTACATGAAAGCTTCCTGACATAGTGCAGATTCAAGTTTGTTCAATGTATGGCCCCCAGGTAAGGTTGGGGTCACAATAGGGGATGAAAGTTTTACATATAAATATTTAGGGAAAATCTTTAAAAATCTTTTTCTCAAGAACCATTGGGCCAAAGAAGTTTATATTTACATGAAAGCTTCCTGACATAGTGCAGATTCAAGTTTGTAAAAATCATGGCCTCCAGGGGTACAGGGGTAGGTTTGGGCCACAATGGGGACTAAGGTTTTACATGCAAATATATATGGGAAATGTTCAGGTATGGGACAAGGTGAATCAGGTGAGCGATGTGGCCAATGGGCCTCTTGTATTTTTGTCTGTATTTTCTGCATAGTGTTATTTTTTTTTATACATGTACCTCATTTTTGGTGTTTCCTCTGTCCCCTGGTTTGAGCGTGTCCGCGCGCGGGTGTGCATTTGCGTGTATGAGGAAGGCTGTTTACTAGGATAATTACACAGAAAACAATAGGTCAATGAGCCACATTGCTCACCCAAGTCATCTTCGCCATGCTGTTGTTCATTGAATTGAATTTTAAATATTTTTGTCAATCTCAACCGCCATGAAAACTAGACTAAAACGGACGATACATAACTTGAACGCACTGTCTCTCACCTTTCAAATGTTATGAGTCAGGTTAAAGTTTTGAAATTTGGGTTAAACTCCGAGGTCCAGGTCAAATATCATGGTATGAAATACAAGGTCTTGTCATCAGGAATAAAAACTATTCATACAATTTATGAAATAGTTCCGGAGATATTGTCTAGCTTAGTATTTTTAATAAGTAGATCAAACTCCATGACCACAGTCAGAAGGTAAAAAACTTTGATACCGAGAAAAGCTCTTCTTTAAAGGAATGTGCATATGTGCTGATCAAGATATAGGACTCAGGGCGGGCGTGACCGGTCGACAGGGCATGTTTACTCCTCCTATGTACATGATCCCACCTCTGGTATATCCAGCGATCCATGTTTGCTCAACTCTTAATTTTGTATTCCTTATAGGAGTTGTGAGATTGATCTCTGTTCGTTATCTTCACCTTTGCATTGAAATCGCTCAAGAATTCCAAATATTACAAATAAATTCCTGAGAACGATCTTTACCGAACAATAATATCTACGGTCACAGTGTGCACTCAACGACGGAATTGCTAGATTCTAGAACTTTCATACACGGTCGCATTAAGCATTGTAATAGTTTAACGTTTTTATTAGTGAAACTTGTTATTTATGGTACAAATACTTACAATAATAAATCATCGTTTTATTTCTTTTTCACTTTCAACACAATGAGTAAACTGTCTCTCAGTAGGTTAACTGCTCTAGTGGTCTACTCCGCATACTTCGATCGAAATGTTATTTCTTATATTTAAAACAGCATTTAGAAAACAATGACAGAAAGGGAAGAGGAGACGTTTGTATAGAAAGATATTACGTGACCAAAATTTATATAATTATTATCTTCTAATTACGAGATCAATACGGGTATTTCTTAGGTACGAGATCTGTTCTCGTAATTTCAAGATGATTATTTCGTAATTAGGAGGTCTTTTCTCGTAATAATGATATCGTAATTACGAGATGGGAAAGCTGAACTTCTTTTTATATGATACTAATCGGCTTTTATACATTACCCATGTAACACAGGCATTCATTCATTTTAAGCTTTCTTAAATTTCATGAGTTGCTCAGTTTACCGGATTTACTATAAAAAGGTGAGAAATTCAATGTCTTTGGTCGAGTAATCTTGAACATTTTCAAATGTATTACAGAAAAACAAAATCCCCTGATGAGTATTTCATATGCATTGCATTACTAATGAGAAATGGAAAATACTATAGCCTCTTGGTGAGGTGTTCCTAAATATTTCATAGAAATACATTGAATATATACATTGATATTCTTAATATGTAGTTTATTTTTACTATGCATAGCTTGAATGTTTACACATTGTTTGCCGGACGTGAACGAGTCTAATAAAAATCACTAGGTATTCTCCCACGTATTTAGTATTTTACTTCAAGAAAGGTGGACAACGTGTGAAAAATAGCTTCTATAAAGCAAGCAGAGATTCATTTTGAAAATTAGATCAGTCTATGATAGAAAGTACAATGAGAAAGTGCAAAAGTGTGTTTATTTCCACTTATCTTAGTCGTTGGCATTCATATAGGCCTCTGGTTTAATATCAAAACTTACCTAAGGCAAAATGCAACGATTGACATCACAATCAGCCATTTTCAGCCCTAAAATTGTGCTTATATTTGAAATAAAACTTCTTTATTAAATTATATGATTCCTAATTTCGGGAACATTTTCTATCCCGAAGAACACGGTTATTCATAAACAGTCTGAAGTTGTTCAGTTTTTTCTGGCATATCTGTACTTCTTCAACGCCGTCATCGTAAAGACATTGCAGAATTGACATTTCCACCTGATCAGTTGTAAAAGGCCATATCTTTTTCACTTTAAATTCTGAACTATATGGTTGGCTTGAATTTATCCAGGATTTATAATCATTATTTCAATAAAACCATTAAATCATTAAATAGATAATAAAACTAACAGATTTTATTTAAAAATTAATTTAATACCCATATGATTCTTACTTCCTCTTCCGTTGCTAAGATGTTTGAAATGATTACATTAAATCACGTCACGATGGCGATTTTGTAGCAATCTTTATAGCGATATCTTAACCCTTCGTCCATCGTCGCCCGGGATGAAACTAAGAAGAATTGTCAAATTTCTCATAAAATTTTAATCCATATAAAAATCGTCTCGGGCGACGAGGGAAAAGGTGTTCAATTTCACTGATTTATCTATACAAAAACCACGAAAACCCCATAAATTGCTTCATCAACCTTACTTTGTTCGATTGTGTACCACGCATGCGCATACATGAGTTGATTTTAATATGCTTCTGAAAATAAATACGGAGTGCTCTTTCAGAAAATAGACAGAAGATATCAGGAACACAAATTTAATTTCCCCCATAAAAGCCAGACAGAATAAGGCCTACACCGTACCAACTTCTTTTTTCGTGTGCACTTGTGGACTAGACATGCGTAAACGGAATTTCTGCACTAGGCCAACACTTAGTCAACACAGAAATCTGAGTAGAAGGTCGGGTTCTGAGCTTAAAAATCAATTAAAAACAGTAAAACTGTGCAACTTAAGAGAATTTGATAGAAGCGCAAATATTTCTCATCAGTATTGTTTTAAACAATGAAGGAGGTGGTGAATCAAAGGGAGTGTTGGTCCAAATGTTATGTGCCTTTGGTCATACACTTATTTTCTATGATTTACCTGACATGATTATTAGTAAGTGAATATTTTGTAAAATATTGGATGGTGTTTTTTATGGGGGGGGGGATATTTTGATTTGATACGTATATCATTAACTAATTTGTGCGTGTCTTTACCGGCTTTTGCTAATTTTTGCATCAAAATTCATTTTGACAATTTTTGATTTTCTGGAGAGAGAGAAAAAAAACAAACTAGAGTATTGTGATGTTAATTTGGTTTGGATAGGAAAATCATATCTTGGAAACAAAATTTCCTTTTGAGGGTTAATCGCACTGCAAATGTTTTTCCCTCAGTGAAATCTCCTTATCCCAAACTTCTACTAATGGAACATGCTATTAGTCATACAGTGGCCCCATTAAAGTCCTTTCTTAAAATGCCTTACTGTAGCAATATTTTGAGTCTTTCATTTTCGTAATGCAAAGTACATCCAACTTATTTAATTAGGAAATAGAGGAGAAACCACATCTCTACAAACACAACTCGATAACGAACAGGACCACTACACTGGCGATGGCGTGCCTAATGCATTACATGCAGCCTGCAAGAATGCGAACCTCAAAATGTGTGAACATCTCATCCAAACACACCCTGACCTTCTACACAGTGTAGATAATGATGGAGGGAATGCTGCTCTACACGCTGCTCAAGGTGGAAACGTGAACATTCTACAACTACTCGCAGATAATGAAGTAGACGTCAAACATAAAAACAATTATGGCTGGAACATTCTAAACGTGGCCTGTGTACATTCTAACTTAAAAATGAGTCGTTATATCATCCAAACATACACAGACCTTCTACACAATGTAGATAATGATGGATGGAATGCTGCTCTACACGCCGCTCGTGGAGGAAATGTTGAAATTCTACAACTACTGGCAGATAATGGAGTAGACGTGAAACATAAAAGCAGTGGCGATCGGGATATTCTTAACGTGGCCTGTGTACACTCTAACTTAGAAATGAGTCGTTATATCCTCCAAACATACCCAGACCTTCTAAACAGTGTAGATAATGATGGATGGAATGCTGCTCTACACGCTGCGCAAGGAGGAAACGTTAAAATTCTACAATTACTGGCAGATAATGAAGTAGACGTCAAACATAAAACCAATGACGACCGGAATATTCTTCACGTGGCATGTGCACACTCTAATTTAGAAATTAGTCGTTATATCATCCAAACATACCCTGACCTTCTACACAGTGTCAGGAATACTGGGTGGAATGCTGCTCTA